>NC_068368.1:13855850-13933792 GCF_020536995.1 Dreissena polymorpha | reverse complement strand
TTAATTACAGCTTGCATTAGTTGCAATAATTTGTTAAGTGCGCGTGCTTCTGAACGTTGTTTCGTTAAGCGAGAGTGTTGTCATTTTGTAGTTTTATATTTTGTATTATGTATGATTATTGCTGGTTTTGAATTTGAAATAAACGCTTTCTGGCAAATAAGCATCGTCTTAATTTTAATACAAATAATGAACATTTGACATACAAATGTCCAATAACATACCGGCAATAACATATATATATGTTAATTTCTGGCATGTTTATAGCGAAAATTATAGCCGACATCGGAAGTTAGGGAAATTTAGTGACACACTTAACACATCAAACATGCATTGATAGTTCTTTTTCATATGATATTCCCCTGGTGCTTACCGGTGTATTGGTGCAGTTGATAACCCGCCGGGACTACAGTAGGGTGCTAATACACACGTGTATCGTGTCAATACAATCGTCTTAATTTAATACAAATAATGAACATTGACATACAAAAATGTCCAATAACATATCGGCATTGACATTATATATATGTTAATTTCTTTGCATGTTTATACCGAAATTATAGCGACATCGGCAGTTAGGGAAATTTTGTGACACCACTATTTAACAAATCAAAACATGACAGATAGTTCTTTTTTCATATGATATTCCCCTGGTTGCTTACCGGTGAATTGGTTTGCAGTTGATAACCCCGCCGGGACTACAGTAAGGTGCTAATACACACGTGTATCGTGTTCAATACCCGATCCATGCTACAACGTGTAAGAACGGGAATTTCGGTAATTATACTTTTTAAGCTTGCGCACCTCTAATGGGCACATATCCAAATATAATTTAATTAATATTTTCCTAATCAACTCATTTCACTAAACTACATGCAAATTTGTAGGTAGCTTTCCATGCTTAAAAAAAATAAACCGATTTTTTCAAAACCACCCTCACGCTCGGCTTTTGTCCAGTTTATTTTCACCCCTGGGGTATATAAAAGTTCCATAATTCATTCAAATTCCAAATATGGGCATGCAGTTGGTGTGTACAGATGCAGTAAAGGTGTTTAAAGTTAAAACAAGATAAATAAGTATTCTTTTACAGACATTTATTTTTTACAAATTTTAATCTATGGAATAGCGCCATGAAATGTAAGTGATTTCAGCCAAGTAAAAATTGGGTCGGTTAAAAACAAAGTGTCATAAAATTCAAAATAGTATCATTTAAGTTATATTTTAAATTAAGTTTTTTTAGAAAACACTATATACAGCAAAAATACCAAAAAATAAACAGATTTACCGTTTACTTTTTTGAAATAAAAATAAAAATGCAACATGCATCATTCGTATTTTCAGCAGTAAATTAATCAATTTAGCCATAACGTTGTTTTAAATTTAAAATTGAAGGAATGTGCATACAATTTCAACATATTTAACAATAAAACATAGCTTATGTGCTATATTAAATCAAATTACGTTAGAAAAGAAATAAAACGCGTCGCAAAAAGTATGCGATGTCGGCAGGAATCGAACCTGCGCGGGAAAATCCCAAAAGATTCAATTTCATCGCCTTACCCACTCGGCCACGACAACTTTACATCTGTGTAACCTTAAATTAGATATATATAAGTAAACAGGTAAAAAGGCTCGCTCGATCTTTGAAGAAATCGCGAAATCGTATTTTTCAGATGATAATTGGATCAATAGTCAATATTTATAGTGAAAATAATGTAATCTAAATGAATAAGTTAAACATATATCAAAATTCGAGTTTGAAAAAAAATAAATGCTCTCTCGGAAATAAGCGATCATTGAAGATCGGCAATGGCTTATGTATGAAGTGAAAGGACAGTTGAAATTTCCATTTGCACGTTAATGATATCGATAATATGGTGACAAAGGCAGCAGTCCTATGCAGTATTGTGTTTGACCGGAGAGTAGCGTGATCTGTGTCGGTTGTTTGGGCGCTCTGAGGGCGCAATCCGGCTACATAGGTACATAGAAACCTCTTGTG
This sequence comes from Dreissena polymorpha, assembly GCF_020536995.1. Classification (NCBI taxonomy): domain Eukaryota; kingdom Metazoa; phylum Mollusca; class Bivalvia; order Myida; family Dreissenidae; genus Dreissena; species Dreissena polymorpha. The sequence continues at coordinate 13,931,796 of NC_068368.1, read as the reverse complement.
GCTATAGTCCATGGATCGGGTTCGGCAGACAGGAACATGTAAATTTTTCGGCGTTAGCTGTATACGCCAGCTTTTACCTTAGCCTGACCTTTGTTAGCGTCAATGAATTCAAATAAAACTTCCCGCGGCCAAGTACAGATGAATACACTTCATTGACTGCTTGGCTGATTGAGGAATACGACCAGAACATTGGAAACATGTCCGCGTCTTTGGAAAACTGTTTTACTGCGTGTTCAGCATGAAACAATTTTATATCTAATGAAAAGGCTTAATAGATAGAACAGTTTTACACTCAATCTCGACATCAATACAGTTTGTGCGTCCACCTTTTATTTCAGAAGATTTTCAGCGCGAGAAACGTTTGCATTTAAAGGCTATGTTCTCATATTTAGTTACTAACTTCCATATTCCTGTCAACATGTTAACATGTGTTAAAGTATAGAGAGCAGTAAGCGAAGATCACTTTAATGCATTGCATTTCAACTCGCGAGGTATATCGGGTCAATTTGCGGCCACTGTGTGTGAATGTCAGAGTTTACATACAGGTCATCGCTGCGTCTCTACCTATGTGCTGATCGGAGTTCGCGGCCAGAAAATAATCGATTACATAATAAAAGACGCTATAGCGTGAACTAGGTGAACTGGAATTTTCTTTAGACCAGACAGATGTTTAATGAAGATATCCAGCATATGGTTTGTCAATAACAGATTCTTAATGTGTTTTACAAACAATACCATGATAAATATTATTTTAATTAATTTAACAAGAATTATGCCATCATATTGTCTAATGAATAAGCATGAGCGCAATGATTCTCGATACTGTTAATAATCGAATCAAATAGCAACGCCAGACAAACCAATAAAACAGGTTGTTCGAAGAACGCGCGTATAAATATTTAAAATATGTCGGATACTTCGCGTGTGGCCGGTTGACTCATATGTTTCACTTCCATTCTTATTTTGGTTTTCTGTTTTGTATCTATACGTTTATGACCAGCATATGTAATAATGTAAAATAAGCCGCGAAAACTCCGCGTATCATACCGTACTGCGTTGCTGCAGCTAAGAACTGCACGAAAAGAAGACATTCGCTATCTTGATCTCATTCATTGAAGTCTTTACCTATCATTAACTGCAACCACAATCAACGCCGTATATATCTTTCTTAAAGATATTTTTGTTATATGTATGTTTTATATCTTAATTACCTAAACGTATATTTATCCTGGTTACTTATTTACTGAGGTATGAGTTAGTCGCAATGATTGTAGATACGTTGTACTATATTTAGTACGGGACGCGTTAATATCACTTATGCAAGGAACGCGTTTTGTTTATTACGTATTTTGATATTCCGATAGGCTTAAGGGAGGTAACTTATTCAAGTAAAACGCGATATTTTTGCAATGCCTTTTATAACTCTTGTTTAATTAATTACATACGAATATACAGCTAAATTTAAGATGATTTTTACCAGAAAAAAATTTCGGAGAAAGATATATTGAGATTTTGATATTCCATAGAATGCGAGTCTCCATATATATTTTCTATTGCAGGGAGGTAATTTAAAAATTTTAAAGTCTCCGAATGGTCTTTGTTGTATCTATTTACGTTTATTTTCAAGCTTATGGCGATTAAAAAATTAATTATTATTAGTATATGCTCACATGGATATTGGTACGGATATATCGTGTTCATCATTAATGTTACTACATCCATTTCATTCATCATTCAGGTCGGGCTACACAAATCTCGTGAAGAGGCCAGTAGGACCTGTAAACAAACTCTCATACACACACTCTTCACTCATCGTGGCGCTCTCGCATGTCTGAGGCGATATATAAGATCGATGTCATATATAATACTGTATTCGCTGGTATTTTCGTTGATATGTTTGGACTGCTTAGACGCAATGAATATAGTGTATTTATATTTAATCGAAGTGAGCACATTGTTGTTTCTGGCGGTATTCAATTCTGGTAATAGTTCGCGATTAAAGACGTCGGTTCTCGGTTAGGTGTGGAATGTTCTTATTTGTTAATGTGCAAGTGCTTAAAGGCGGTTTATATCGCACTTTATTAGTCGGCGTTTCAAGAGAATGGGTAATACAATGCAAATCAGTAGGTGCTTAGAAGACTTAAGTACGGCAAGAACCACAACTCACTCTGCTAGGAACGATTACCACGCCTGTCTGCAGCAGACGACAAATGATTCTGCTCTAGCAGTGAATGTAATACCAGCTTGTAAACGCCATTGGCCAGTCTAGTGTTTATCATTAAAATATGCACATATTGGCTGCTTTCATGGAAAACGAGGCTTAATGCACGTCAAATAAGATTAGCCTGTGCACAATGATAAGCATATGCAATGCGAACAAGCTAATCAAGGACGACAACAGCGAACAACTAAAGTGCCTTCAGCGCTTTGATTTATAATATACATTATGTCCTATGTTATATGGCGTATAGCTACTAATATATGTGTGTATTAAATATGTTAACCGTCTTTATTTTTTAAATAAATGAAATCATACTGAAACTCTACGAATTGAGGATTTACATGTTTTTATGAGCTGTCAAAGATTATTACAAACAACAATTATTATCTTTTTTAATGCAGACACTTTTAAAGACTGTGGGTGGCGGACCCAGGATCCTGCGATAAATCAAACGGAAAGGTACTTTAGGTACTTAAGCTACGTTGAAGAAACTCGGACATTGTTGACGCCCTGTCTTCAATAAATACTGTTTTTGAGTGAGGTTAAACTTACAAATGTATTTGTTAGCCAATTGACGTGTATCGTGGTATTTGAAATTATTTTTAAAATAACTGGGCTAAGCATTGGTTTCGGTAGAAAAGTACTGCCAACAATTTCGCTAGATTTGAACACATTTTAACACTCCGCATTATGATATTTTGATTCAATTTTTCATATTTATACCAAGTGAGTTTCCATTTGACCGCCTTGCGGATACAGATCCATTAGCATGTGCTTGTGTATTATAATAACAATTAATGAGTTAATTTACTACTTACAGTATCGTTATTTTCAATCAACATCATCGTTATCAACGTTATCATGATCATCATCATCAACATAATCATCATCTCATCATTATCATCATCATCATTATCATCAATCATCATCATCATCATCATCATCATCATCATCATCATCATCATCATCATCATCATCATCATCGTCATCATCATCGTCATCATCATCATCATCATCTCATCATCATCATCGTCGTCGTTGTCGTCGTCGTCGTCGTCGTCGTCGTCGTCGTCGCCCTCGTCCTGCTCCTCCGCCTCCACCGCATCATCAGCAGCAGCATCGTCATCAGCAACAGCAGCAGCATTTATCGTCACTATCACCAACAACATCGTTATGGTCGTCATCGTCGTGATCATCATCATCAGTGTCATCATCATCATCATCATCGTCATTGTTATCGTCGTTTTTCTCCTCCTCGTCGTCGTCATCGTCATCATCGTCGTCATCGTCATTCTCATCATGAACAATTTCAACAACCGTAAAACCTATCGCTCAGCTCATTTTTGCAGTGAATTCGGATGTTATATCAATCTTTTTGATTAATAGAGTTTGCTGCTTAATGTATTAATAACTAAATAATAATGTTGATAATATTGAAAATAAATGGTTTCAATTTTATTTATCCGTTTAAGATGCAGTATTTGACCAAGTCAATTTGTCGCTAAAAGTAGTCATTACACATTCAATCCAAAAAGCGTTACGAGTTGCTATTGAAACTATAATCGCATTCCGATAAAAATGGTGTCTGTATTAGGGCCTGTTTAATTTCTACGCTTAATTGCAATTCATAAAAATATTTTTAAGGGTACCGGTATATCTAGACACACTCTGTTATCCAAACAATCCTTGTGATCATAAACAAATAAACAATGAAATATAAATAAAATTAGATGATAAAAAATGGTATCTCCTTTTTGCTGTTGCTAGTTATCAACAGAGTAGCAAAACTTTTAAATTATAAATTATATTCAATTCATAGCACGCTTAAAGATTTGAAGTTTATCTAAATCTATAAGCACAAACATATTTATGTTTGTTAATACAAAGCTGTAGCAGTTTTCTGATTGCGCTTGAAAAGATGTGATTGTTGTTGTTGCATTAATAGTATCATTAGTTTGTATTTCCAGATTAGGTATTCCACCATACATTTTGTTTTTAATCATATGTCTTATAATTGGCATTGCAATATTTCAATAACGAGTAATCAACACAATTGACTTTATGTATTTTTAATTGTTTATCCATATTATCATTAACACTTGAGGGAAAAATAAGCTGTGTCATTTTTTATTTATTATTTTACTTATGGCTCAGACAACTCTGCTTTTACTATATGCCGTAATAATTATAAGTTTCCGTTCACTTAAAGATATTGTTTTTCGTGTTGGAAAATTTAAATACGAAAAATATTTAGAGACAAGTGTGTTATGTTTGTTTGTCAATTATTTAATTGAAGTAGAAATAATACATCAGTGTACATAATTTTATTGTGTTGTTCCCTTCGTTCTTTACTTTAAAAATGCAACTTAACAGCTTTGCAATCAACTGAAATAATATATAAAAAGTAAAAACAATAAACGTTTGGCTTTCTTAATACGATATCATTTCAAACGCTGTTGGAAGGAACCATTGCTTATTAGAGGTTTACAAGGTAATTTACCCAAGTACGCAAATGTAATGGTCGATTGCCCTTAGGCATGATTCTGTTTTATTACTTTAATCCGGTTGTAAAAATGCATGACCGAAGGGTCATCAGATAAGCAAAAACAGGGTCAAAATCTGATAAAATAGCGCTGTTTAACTGACTGTACGAAAATCCGTATATCCGAAAATTTAGAATCATGAAAACATAAATATTTTGGCTTCTTAAAAAGGAAATGTAAGAAAATTTAGAATGTAAGAGAAAATACGGTGGTTTTATGGTGTTTAAATCGATTAGAAATAGCAAAACCTAAAGACCTTATCTCAAGTGTGATTTTCAAAAGATTTTATATGAATGTACACACACGGTAAAACTAGTCTATTAAAATGAAATACCTTCATTGGTTCTCATGTTTTAATATTTATTAAACATAGGTATTTGTGAACACTTGTTGTTATATAATATTGAAATGTACACGCATACTGAACATAAAATCATTAGCATAACGGCTAAGTTGGTTTTTACTAAGATTGCAATAGTGTTTATTTATTATTATGAATCTTATGAGGATAATTTTGAAAGTATGACACAGAGTATCTGAAGAAGATATATACATAATCACATATGTTGTTGTTGTTGTGGTTATTGTTTCAATATTTTATGAGTATCATACATTCAATGACGAATAGCTATTAATTTGTCATACAAACACCATAATTATTATTGGATTGCGGAGATTAAACAAATCGATTCCCTAGTAACTGATATAAACTGATACATTTTTTGAGCGACAATTTGAAACGAAATCTAGTATTATTTAAATTTGATTATTTTAATTGCAGACTTTTTTTATTAACCCCAATTATTGTGTACGCCAACGTTTCTTTTATTTAAATCGCTGAGTACGAAGCATCAAGCTATTTTTTAATTAATTGACAGTGATCTTTAATGTATGTCATAATATAAATTGAAATCAATCTTAATAAAGCTTGAGCGGTTGGTTTGTAATAAGTTTTGTAAATGTTGCTGTAGGATATGTATGCACAATAAATACTAACGCTCTGGCATATTGTGATGGTGATATGATTATATATTGCACAATGAATATGTGATGATGTTCTTGTGATAATATTGAGGCTATAATTAGTTTTTGAATTAAGCTAGCTAATTTCAAATAAGATACAAACACATCCCAATCCTAAAATTATCAGTAAGTTATAGTATTGTTTGCCTCTAGGCGCATAATTAATTGAAGGCCTAGTTTATCTGTTAATCCTCGCCCCATGTGGTGTCCCAGTGGGTACACTGATATTAATACACGATGTATTGGTCCACCATTAAATCTCTTATCAAAACATGTCTCTCAGGTGACTGAAAAATGGCTGTGTAGATACAACAAATACTACTACAACGGAGACTAAGATAACACATGTTACAATTAATTTGTCTTCCTTGCGTTCTTCTTATACGACAAACACTTCTAAAACAAAAAAGCAAAAAGCCGCTACTGCTACTGCTTCGGCTACTCTTACTGCTACTGCTACTGCTACTGCTACTGCTGCCGCTGCCACTGCCACTGCCGCTGCCACTGCCGCTGCCACTGCCGCGGCCACTGCCACTGCCGCTGCCACTGCCGCTGCCAGTGCTGCTGCTGCTGCTGCTGCTACTGATAGTGCTACTGCTACTGCCACTGCTACTGCCACTGCCACTGCCGCTGCCACTGCCGCTGCTGCTGTTGCTTCTGATAGTGCTACTGCTACTGCTGCTGCTGCTGCTCCTGCTGCTGTTGCTGCTGCTACTGTTACTGCTACTGATACGGCTACTGATACTGCTACTTCTACTGCTAGTGCTACTGCTACTGCTACTGCTACTGCTACTGCTACTGCTACTGATTCTGCTACTGCTACTGCTGCTGCTACTGCTGCTGCTGCTGCTGCTGCTACTGCTACTATTGATAATATTTCTCCTTCTACTTCTCTTTCTAATATTGCTAGCGATGCTTCATAATTTATTTTTAAATGTATCATTTTGTTAAAACAGGAAAGAACTGTTATATATATTTTCTTAAAGGGATCTTTTCACGCTTTGGTAAATTGACAAAATTGAAAAAAGTTGTTTCAGATTCGTAAGTTTTCGTTTTAGTTATGATATTTGTGAGGAAACAGTAATACTGGACATTTACCATGCTCTAATATAGCCATTATATGCATCTTTTGACGATTTTAAAACCTAAAAATTATAAAGCGTTGCAACGCGAAACGATTGAATAATTTGGAGAGTTCTGTTTTTGTCGTTAAATTTTGTGAAACTACGAAGATTGCTTATATAAGGTATAAAATACGTCGAGAATGTGTACTCGGCGGAATAGCTCAGTAGGCATAAGCGTTTATACTACAGGACTCTGCCAGGACTCCAGGGGTCACTGGTTCGAACCCTGCTCCGGGCAATGTACATTTCCTTTTTTTTTTTTTTTTTCTTGATTTTTTACTGGAGCTTTTATGATCCAATGTTTACATTTATCAATATAAAGCATTTAATGAATAAGTTAAAAAAATGCCAAAATCTGTGAAAAGGCCCCTTTAAAGGTGTAAAGAATCTAAACTTTTCTGCGATTAAAGTTTTATTTAACTGGATTAGTATAGGCCACATAACAGACGCTATTGTACTGATTTGTACTAAACAACATTTTGTCATAATCAACAGTTTTAACATGCCGCAGTTTCCTTGGAAGTTGACCTTTGATTGGAGTTATGTATAAAACATTAACAAGGTATTTGTTGACAGTTTGTCCTGTCACAATTATATATTAGTTGAGCCAAACGTGTGATAAAGATCCCTTTTGGGGTGGCGATAAATACTATTTATATTGTTCAACAGTGGGAGACTGAGAAAACATATGTTACAATTAATTTGTCTACTTTGCCTGCTTCTTCTTTATATATTTTTCTTGCTAATCGTTTAAGTTTAGTTTTAGTTAAGTAGGTATATCAATTTACATTTATTGATAGATATTTATTTGGATAGTAATAGTATGTTTTATTTGACTTGACATCATTGAACCGGTTTATTCATTGATAAGATCGGGATCTCCACAGGTGTTTAATCTCGATTGTTAGGTGGGGAGAAGGGTCCGAATGATAATGTTGTCGTCGGCTTACGAATCACATTTCACAAGTTTTAGACAAATATGCATACATTATAAACCTAATTTAAGTATTACATAGATAATAACTTATCTTTATTTTGATGAACTACGTTTAAGGTATAAAACTATAATTATCTATGTGTTGTGTGCCGCATACATACCATCTTGCTTTTTTAAATTTGATCACAACGGTCCGAAGTCATAAACATTCATTATGCATGGTTGCTAAAGCACAGTGTATACTAACTAACCTATGTTTATTGTTGCTTGCTAGGGTTATTATTATTATTTTTTATTTTTTTTTGGGGGGGGGGGGGTGGGAGGGCTTTTATAGAAGATTTCAACTAGTCCTTCAATTAACGAAAAAAAAAATGTTGGTATAGGAAATATAAAAGAGTAATAGACAGCTTCATTCATGCTGTTCTATTATGGTGTTTTAACGCATATAATTATGTATGGTTGATGAAGCACATTGTATGCTACCGATGTTTATTGTTGTTTGATGATGATGTTAAGTTGGTGTTGCTGTTGTTATTAATGATGTTGAGGAGGAGGAGGAGGAAGAAGAAGAAGAAGAAGAAGATGATGATGATGATGATGATGATGATGATGGTGGTGGTGGTAGTAGTGACGACGACGACGATGATGATGATTTTGATTATGATAATGAGATTTGAATTAAATTAATGCGCAAAGATTTTTCTTTTTAGCGGCCAAATGCAGATATCTGCGCTCGGCCGCTGTAAGGGTTATGTAATATTTGCAATCTACATAGGAGTCAATAGCAGATACCAAGCACCATATGCTTATGAGAAACAAAAGCAAAATATTGGCAATCGCTGAAATCTCGAATATGACTTAATCATTTTATTAAATGAAAACCGGTAACTATTTTAAACGGTTATTATATTGCAACAACTTAGCGGTGTTTATCCAAAAGACCATTGTTATAATTACAGGGACGTCAATAGGCCAAACTATTCAGGAAATATGATTTGAGTCGTCAAGGATAGATTTTTAGATCAATGTACGTCCGATGAGATTTAAAGGGAGTTGGAGGCGTAGGGACAGATTCGTTCGAGTACGCGATCATTTGAGAACAAATTATGTTGAAGCTTTATCGGAATTCCGGAAATTTGCGATCGGTACCGATTTTTCCTGGTTCTTTTTTATTGATTCTGATAAGTTAGCGGCCGGCACGGACATGAATATTAACTGACGAAAACCTCTTCGCTACTTTCCGAAAATCTTCGACATGTTGCAAATATCCGTAATATTCCGCATTGTACTCACCAGAAATTGCAACTAGAAAGACTACAATAAATCAGTTAGCTACGGCTCGGGCGGGGATTTACCTTTTATCCCTGTAAGGGACCTAATGCCCCAGACTACCGGCTATTTTTTCCGGAATTCGAACTTGATACACTTGATATCCCTGAATTAAATATTTATATCCGCAATTTTGATCTCTAGAGTGCTGACTGTTAGTATTGTATTTGACTGGAATGACTGTCGATTATGTGTTTTTAAGATTAAAACAAGCTTACGAAGAACTTTGTGTTTGCTTTTTTGTACGCTTTCTTTTTAAAAATGTATTGTCCGCCACGGACGCAAAAATTGACCAAATGTACCAGATTGTGGTCTCTTTAAAGTGCTATGTTTTTACTGCCGTGATATCTTTAACAAACTACACATTATTGATCGTGGACGTTTTATACTCTTATTGAATTTGTTTCCTCAAAATATGCTCTTCTATTAGTAGATGTTTAGGTGACGATGTTCTAATTATAGATCTTACACGGCCAAGAAACACTAGATAGGTCTTTGCAATGAGAGCTGTTGGATATCGTGAATGCGTTCAATGTGGCCTGTTTATTTCAGAAAGCTATGTGCAATGTTTTATGGGGATTTCTATCAAATTGCCAATTGCAAAATTTGATTTAATTCATTCGGACCTACAAGCGGGAAACTTCTTCATTAAAATTCAATGGGCTTTTAAGAAGTTCGTTGAAAGGCCAAATTTGACGTTAAACAGCAACGCCAAAAAAATTGCTACTCAGTCTTATTTATCACTTTTTTTGTAAGATTTACCAGTAGACGTTCTTCAGTGAAATTAAGCAAACACACAGTGCCGTCAAATATGGAAGGGTATTTAGGTAAAAATTACATCCTTCTTTGTGACTGTGTCATGATTCTTGATGGTACTTTCAATTAGTATGTAGACACCTTTTCATGCTTGATGACACTTACATCTTGCCTGATGTCCAATGTCTATTTACATTCTGCTTAATGGTATCATGCATGTGTACAGATGCAACATTCTTGTTCGTTAATTGCATGCTGCATATGTGTATGTTGGTTTGTGCAGAGAGACTTGTGCAATAGGCGCAGTGCATAATGAAATCAAATATTAATGCGTTTAATAAATTAACGCGATGGTAAGATGTGAGTTTCACCCAAGCACAAAGCAACATACTATCATGCATGATACAATGATGTCAATTGACAGTCATTCCGAAATGCTACGGAGGACCACGGAAATTTACGGCGTATAACGGAAATTTTATGTTATAGGAGAAGTTGCGCACCTTTGTAAGATATTTGCTACTGAACCGAAATTAACCGCGTGTTTGTAGACTTAACTTTTTTTTGGTTAATGACTAACCATAATTTTTGTACAGTAATTTACCTTCAATAACCAAAGAAAGTCTATGGATATATTTCAATATATGCTACTAATGCATGTATGCAGAGCTCCAGATAAGACGCTTAAAGTCGTAAAAAATTGAATTAAATTTAGTAAAAAAGTAGACTTAAATTCTGTGCGTACGGTTACACATTGGAAAAATAAAATAAGAATTCAAAATGTGTGATCATGCGTAAAACTCAATATCAATGCATATAATGTAAACATTTTATCAATGAGTTCCCACTCGTCTAGGCCCTCATTACAATTATGAAATCAACAGCACTTTAACGTTATTATGAATAACAGACCATCTTTACAACAGTCGAAAAGCCGAACGTTTTCCATTATCTGGTCCTTTTATCGCAAAAAGTCTGCTGTAACCCGGCAATTGTCATTAGCTCTTCTTAGACTATAAACCTAAATGCGGATGTGCCAAAAATTATATTTACCTGAAAAAAAAAGAATTAATAATAGACTTTAAGGCTGGATTATTATAGAGTGTAAACCAAGATTTTGCTTAAAAAGTTATCTGGAACTTTGCATGTATGTTGAGAGGAAATCGATTACATAATTTCAAATTTACTAGAGTACTTTTATATTGCACCACATAAAATGCTTTAAAACTATAATATTGAAGTGCGCATATAAACTTTATTATAGATGGGTAGGTATTTCGTGTCAATCTCTTTCACATATGAAAGAGCTGTTGGTCATGCTGCTTTAAGTACATATAGATGCATGACACAATTTAGATTAAGCAAAATAAAACACTAGGTATTTGCCAAGAGTCAAATATATACGAGCAGTAAGAGCGTAATCGTGCACAGCGAGACTTACTCATGTAGAATTTAAAACTCTAATTGCTTTCTTTCGAAATAATTTCATGTGTCCGATCTAATATGCAATATGCCCGGTGTTTTTTTTGCGGATTAATGTTCCGTTTTAGATCCATAATTAACGAATGCCTCAATATTTTCAAAAATTAACACCGGAATAATGTTCACCGACATTTTTTCATACAGATTGGATATAAATATTATAGAGCTTAACAAAAAATACATTAAGCCCTGTTCTCCCGGCACACGTGCTGGACACACAGGTGGTTAGCGTGTGGCTATGATAATAATTAGTGAAAACATCTTTTTGAATGATAAATAATCATATTAAAACGAAAAATCAAATTTTCTATATAAAAAAAAATCACTACCGTTTTATATATAACAAGGTATCCAACTCGAAATCATCCGAAAACGGGGTGCATCGTTTTGAGCAGCCATTACTAAATTAATTGTGCAGAGATTTTCATGACCCGGTCTTATTCAACGCAGAAATGAATTTCCTTTTAGGAAATGTATATATATTGTTATATTTCTACACATGCTGGGTCAAATTTTAAGAAATAAAGCTATACATAATTCGCTTGACCCAGTTGTTATCGATCAGACCGTATTTATGAATGAAATCTCCAGTTGTAAAGACACAACTCCGCATTGGAGCAATGAAATCACTCTTGTGTTTAAAATGTCAGTTCGTTGAAATGTATGTAAACAAAGGTTTGAAAATGCGCTGGACAGTTAGTTTTGATGCATAATTCTACGGCAAGCACGGTAAGAATGTTTTTTTCATACGTTTTATTGAATAATGGTATCGAGGTTCGTGAACTTTGCAGGGAAAATGCCCATTTCCCCGTGAAGATTTCAGTCATGAATACTGTCTGATCGATCACAGCTGGGTCACGCGAGTTGTGTATCGTGTTATTTTTAGCTCATCTATTTTTTGAAAAAAAATTATGAGCTATTGTCATCACCTTGGCGTCGGCGTCGGCGTCGGCGTCGGCGTCGGCGTCTGCGTCGGCGTCGGCGTCGGCGTCCGGTTAAGTTTTGCGTTTAGGTCCACTTTTCTCAGAAAGTATCAATGCTATTGCATTCAAACTTGGTACACTTACTTACTATCATGAGGGGACTGGGCAGGCAAAGTTAGATAACTCTGGCGTGCATTTTGACTGAATTATGTGCCCTTTTTATACTTAGAAAATTGAAAATTTTGGTTAAGTTTTGCGTTTAGGTCCACTTTTTTCAGAAAGTATCAATGCTATTGCATTCAAACTTGGTACACTTACTTACTATCATGAGGGGACTGGGCACGCAAAGTTAGATAACTCTGGCGTGCATTTTGACAGAATTATGTGCCCTTTTTATACTTAGAAAATTGAAAATTTTGGTTAAGTTTTGTGTTAAGGTCCATTTTATTCCTTAAGTATCAAAGCTATTGCTTTCATACTTGCAACACTTACTAACTACTGTAAGGGGACTGTGCAGGCAAAGTTATGTAACTCTGACTGGCATTTGGACGGAATTATAGGCCCTTTATACTTAGAAAATTGAAAGTTTGGTTAAGTTTTGTGTTTTGATCCACTTTACCCCTAAAGTATCATAGATATTGCTATCATACTTGGAACACTCGCAAACTATCATAAGGGTACAGTAAAAGGACAAGTTGCATAACTCTGGATGTCATTTTTACGGAATTATGGCCCTTTTTTGACTTAGTAACTTTGAATATATGGTTAAATTTTGTGTTTCGATCCACTTTACTTCTTAAGTATCAAGGCTATTGCTTTCAAACTTCAAATACTTTCATGCTATCATGAGGTTACTGTACCTGGCAAGTTGAATTTTACCTTGACCTTTGAATGACCTTGACTCTCAAGGTCAAATTAATAAATTTTTCTAAAATTGCCATAACTTCTTTATTTATGATTAGATTTGATTGATACTTTGACAAAACTACTCTTATCTGACATACCACAATAGACTCCACCCAAACCATCGCCCGTGCCCCCCCCACCCCCCAACCCCCCCCACCCCTATTTTTTTTTTTTTTTTTTTTTTTTTTTTTTAAGATCATCTCACAAATGACCACCACACCCTCACACTATACCCCCCCCCACCCCACCCCCTCCCCAATTTTTTTTTAAACAGTTAAAAAACAAAACTATTTATTTTGATTATTTTATGTTTGAAATACCGTCCAACCATCGCACCCAAGAATCCCACCCCCCCACCCCCCCTCCCCCCACCCGAATCCCCCCCCCCTATTTTTTTTTTTTTTTTTTTTTTTTTTTAAGATCATCTCACAAATTACCACCACACCCTCACACTTTACCCCCCCCACCTCACCCCCCCCCCATTTTTTTTTATGAAACGGTTAAAAAACACAAATATTTATTTTTATTATTTTATGTTTGAAATACCGTCCAACCATCGCACCCAAGAATCCCCCCCCCCCGATTTTTTTTTTCCTTTTTTTCGCATTTGTGGAGGAAAATGTAATAAATGTCTACACCCCCACACAATGCACCGCTCTTCACTCCACCCCTCCCTCCTTTGTGATTGAAAATGAGAGTCCTTTCACCTTTAAAAAGAAAATAGATGAGCGGTCTGCACCCGCAAGGCGGTGCTCTTGTTTAAAAGTTGACCCAGTATTTGTAAAAATATTGCATGACATATACATTTCCAGAAAGGAAATTTATTTCTGCGTTGAATAAGACCAAGATCGTGAAAATCGCAAAATTGATGAAGTAATGGCTGTTTTAAAACGATGCATCCCGTTTTCGGATGATTTCGAGTTGGATACCTTGTTGAATATATATTTAACTTATTTTTTTTAAGAAAAGTTGATTTTTCGTTATAATATGATTACTTATCATTCCAAAATATGTTTTCACTAACTAGTATTATAGCCACACGCTAACCACCTGTAGCTGGACACTTTTAAAAAACACAATACAAATTCAAGTACTTATGCACTTAATTGATTGTAAACAATGACGGTTGAAATCCGTGCGTGGGAATTTTTCTGGTAACCAAGAGCGACGTCAACGTTCATGACAAACCTGTTTATATGACATTTATTTATTGATTTTTTCCAACTTGATTGAAAATTATGTTTTATGATATTTTAATACATGTAGATGAAGTAGTTGTTTTCTCAACGAGGAGTACAATAGTTGTACAGTACTAGACACGAGTACTTGTAACTTTCAGGTTTCTCTGTATACCACAGACATTATATAGTCATAAAATGATAAATATGTGTTTATAGAAATTGTAATTATAGCATGGTAAATAGACTAGAGAAATCTGAAAGTTTCACGCACAGGTCTGTGGCAATGGGGGTTTGGGCTACTTTATAAATATGAGGTCGATATGCAATGCACATCGGTAGATTACGTCTACTGTAATTATTTGGACTAGGGAAGGGCCACAATTCCAACACATCAGCCCCGTTATGTTCTGAATAAAATACATGTATAATTTCTTGAGTGCCAATTGCATCTTACAAATATCAAAAACATTCACGGCAGTCAATTCATTGTGTAAACGTACTGGTCTTCATGGCAATAATGAACGTATTTAGTTTAATGGAGATTATATAACGAAGGGAACTAATTCAGCTTATTCAGTTTACTAGTCAAAATGATTCGGATGTTTTCGCTTTTTTTCCGAAAAGTAACTTATTCAACATACGGAAAATAAACGCGCGCCACCTGATGTCATAATTTAGTAACTTGCATTCTGCTTACTGCCTGTTGCTAACTGCCGTTGTTAATGACGCTTAGTGGCAAAACCGATTATGACTGGTTTCAGGAATAATGAACACACAAACATTGGATAGTCACCAAGCATGTTGAAACAATCATCAAGTATAACCGATAGAGAACAAGCATGTTGGAACTGTCATGAAGAATGTTAGAATAAACATCACGCATAATGTAAATATTATTCATGAATGATGTAATGTTGCAGCAATCATCAAGTATAAACGAATAGACAACAAGCATGTTGGAATTGTCATAAAGCAAATTAGAATAAGCATCAGTCATAATGTAAATATTCACCACGAATGATGTAACTTTTACCTAAATATCCTTCCATAGACATGTGTTGTTACTAAAATAGACATAGAGATTTGAGCGTTGGGAGTGACCTAATCATACTGTGCTTTAGCAGTATTACGGAATACCGTTAGTGCCATCGTGGTTACACATTAAAATCCAGAGGGCGAGAACGCGAGAACGCGATAGTACGATGGCGACAATGTGACAATACGATGATGACAGGGTGACAATACGATGGCGACAATGCGATAGTACGATGGCGACAATGCGAGAACGCGATAATACGATGACGACAATCAGACAGTGCGATGACGACAGTGCGACAATACGATGGCGACAGTGAGATAGTACGATGGCGACAATACTACAGTTCGATAGTGCGATAATACGATGACGACAGTGCGAAAATACGATGACGACAGTGCGACAATACGATGGCGATAGCCGACAGTGCGATAGTACGATGGTGCCAATGCGATAACGCGATAGTATGATGGCGGCAATTCGAAAATGCGATGGCGACAGTGCGACAATACGATGGCGACAATGCGATAGAACGATGGCGACATTGCGATGATACCACGGCGACAGTACGATATGACTATCGCATTGTCGCCCCCGTACTATCGCACTGCCGCCATTGTATTGTCGCACTGTCGCATTGTCGTCATCGTACTAGCGCGTTTTCGCAATCGTACGAACGCATTGTCGCCATCGTATTGTCGCACTGTCGTCATCGTACTTTCGCGTTCTCGCATTCTCGCCCTCTGGATTTTAATGAGTAACCACGGTGGCCCTAACGGTATTTTGTACAGTAAAGTGCGTAAAATCTGGTTTGGAATAACAATTTTTATGCCGAAAACAGATGTTGAAAACCCGACTTTGTTTTATAAGTAGTAGTCTAAATATACAATGAGTTTTCCGAGCATTAAATAAACATATTAAAATAAAATTCATGTTCGTATCAGTTGAAGTTCTTGTTAATAGTAGAAGCAAAGAACACAATAAAACGCTGATTGGGCTTACTAATTTGAGGCAAGAAAAAACACATCGCGCTATTATATATAACATATAACGCGCATCCGCAAAGTTCGAGCGCCCGTCTCGGTGCCGTCGTTTCCGGTGAAAGTTTCGCACAGGAGCTACCGAGTTTGGATATGAGACCACGAATCATGGCTTGACTTTATATATCAGTCAGCGCAGTACCTGACCAGACTGCGCGGTTGGACAAGCTAGGATGGACCAACTTCGGCCGCATATGACATAAGACCCATTTTCGCATGACGCGGGTCATCTGACCTTTATAATGTGTATATAGCTTTGAATGGAATTTGCACATAGTTTTTGGCATGGATTTATTGTTATGTTAATGTGTTGCACGCTTTCAAAAGCAGAGGGCATATATAAGATCAAGTATACTACGGAGTTCATTTTCTGTTGCAAAATGAAATGCAATAAAGATTGTTACTCAGCGGTGTGTACAGTATGACAGCGTTGTCTGTCTGCGATGCATTTATACTGGTTCTAAGCTGGCATACTCACCAATTGGACTCAACCATCTGCTCGAACAAGAAATGATAAGTTCTACTAGCATAAACCTTTAATTGTAACTCATTTTAAAAATATTCATGTTATTTATATTATTCAATTTATTATTCAAAATTATAATTATTATTTCCTTTATTGTTGTTTTTCGCATTAAGAAACTTATTCGGCTTACGAAACTGAAAAATCCCATGGGAGAAAAAAATCCCATGGGAGAAAAAATCCCATGGGATTTAAAATCCCATGGGATTTAAAAATCCCATGGGATTTAAAAATCCCATGGGATTTTTTATTTTTTTTTAAACACGACTAAACGCATTAAAATATCGTAGTTGTTCATCATTTCATAAAATATGATGTTTCTGAAAGTTTCATGAATAAATCTCCCAAAATAAGAAAAAAATCCCATGGGATTTTTTTCTCCCATTTTAAAATGGGATTTTTTTATTACTAAATATTTTTATATATAATTGGCATAAAACCAATATACAGTCCTTAAATAACGTTAAAATACTTGCAAACGCAAATAAAACACGTTTTTTAAAATGTTCAAAATCCCATGGGATTTTTCTCCCATTTGCAAATTATGGGAGAAAAAAAATCCCATGGGAGAAAAAATCCCATGGGAAAATCAAAAATCCCATGGGAAAATGCAAAAATCCCATGGGAACCCCAACTTTGCTAATAAATTTCATAGTGAAGAAAACGCGTTTTTTGAGTGAAAATAACCAATTATTAATCAACGATAAGACTTTTATCGCATACTATGTCTCAAAGTAGCAAATGTTTAAGAAAAAGGGTACTTAAGTTTGCGAAATTTCGGTTTCGCAAAGTTTTTCCGGTGGCCGTTCTATACGGTTTTGTGCAAATTTATATCATAGCGAAAACGGTTTTGTTACTTACTAAAGTATGACGCTTGAGGTGCTTATGTTCAAACAAAGACCAATCATGCTTTAGAAGCCCAACATATCTCGTCAAATCGTTGATAACATCTACTGGCAAAATATGTTAAAAAATTATCCAACAAGTATAGAAAATTATCTTAAAATTGTGAAGTTCTGTGCTGAAAGTATTTATTTCCATTAACATGTTAAGCTGTTGCAGGAAATGCTTTTTAATGATTTTTCAAATCTTTATCAAAAATCAAACTTGAATGTTTTCAAGCTTTAGGTTTGATGAATACCAAGCACGACAAATACTGTTCACATTTGGCGTTCAATTTATATCAATAAACCGTGCATAAAAGTTCGTAATATATGTGCAGTACATTTCTTGTTCGGTTAACAAATGACAACAAATGACTACCCGCAATGTTGGATATGCTTCGCTATGATGAGTGAATGATTTAACATGATCTTATCACGACAACCCCACCCGGATGTAGATTACTATGACGCATGCGGCTTAAAATATTTTACATCATTAACCCACTTGCACTAACATAAACAGCAAGCTAATCATGTATTCAATTACTCAGGATTCAAATTATTAACATTTAATAAATCTGAAACTTTCGACACAATATAATGTAGCAGATATTTACAATTCTGCTTCGCATACCTTTGTTTACCTCAATAAAATTGTAATAAGGAATGCGCCAGCGTAATGACGAAAAAAAAAAAACAATTCAAAAATACCGAATGAGATGAGTGTTTTTTGCGCAGCCGCAAATGGAAAATACGCTTCTAATAATGTTGCACATTAATTACGATTAGCTTGTATTTAATAAATATGAAGCCCGAATTCTAGGGGGTGTTGGAAAAGTTTCCCCGCGTTTTGCTACGAAAGGTGTTTAAAAAGTATTTTCTCAGTTGGCATTTAAATCAGAATTGCTTTCAACATTTCCCCGTTTTAAACTGTACATTTTGATATAAGATCTTCCACCACGTTGACAGTATGACCTCAAATTAACATTCCTTGTTTTCGTCTTACAAAAAACCCATGATTGTTAATCAAAGTTCAACGCGGATGTATAAACGAGTTTAATAATAGACCTTTTGCAACTTTCGTGGTCTCTTAACTGCAAGTGCCTATTATATGGCCTCATTAAAGTCCTGGTTCGAATTGTAATCCCCATACATAGGTTTCGCTAAGTTTTGTTCTGTTCAATATAAGCATGAGCATTGCATTCCTTTCCCGAAATTGTTCGTCGTTCCATTTTCTTTTCAATAACAAATGCCCATTCATGTGCAAGATCTTTCAATCATCGATTTTTTCATTTCTGTTTCAATAACAAAACGTTAATGTATGTTTTTGTTCCTTTAGTCGCTCGTATGGTTTTCCTTTTTCAAAAATAAATTTTGTATTGCTCGTGTGTTGCTTCACCCGATTTTCCGTTTGTCCGTTTGCTTTTTTCGTGTGTTGGCATGCATTCAATTATGGATGTTATTAATAATCATATAAGGAAACTTGTGTACAGTACTGTATGTTCACGGTAGAAATAAGTTTATAAATAGCTGTGGGATCTCTGTCTAAGAAGGAGTTTTTTAAACGTGCGTCTCTTATTTGTTTACCGTATATATAATTTGTGTTAAATATGTTGAAATGTTATATGGGGTTTAATGTTATTTACTGTTTAACAACATTCGGCTTTACCCTTCAGCAATGTTCTTGCTTGCAAAAACATATATTTGGAGAATGCATTTTTAAACTCTGATTCTTTTCGTTTTCCATTTTCTTACGCATGCTTATTTTCATGTATGCTTGTGTTAATATATAAACATCATGTGAAGAGATAAACCCATACAATTATTGAG
Source organism: Dreissena polymorpha (assembly GCF_020536995.1). Lineage (NCBI taxonomy): Eukaryota > Metazoa > Mollusca > Bivalvia > Myida > Dreissenidae > Dreissena > Dreissena polymorpha. Next base: position 13,912,058 of record NC_068368.1, on the reverse strand, counting down.
AAAACACACCGTTTATGAACGACCGCTTCGAATACTTAGGGCGGATCATTGGACACTAGTGATGTAGATTATTTACATTTAACATTATTATATTTTGTGTGCGTCACAATTGGACCAAGAAATGTAGCTTATCGATCCAGTATCACTGCTCTAAACGTTCAGTTCACCCGCTTATTGTTAAAACCGTTATAGTAATTAATCCAATTTCTTGTCATGTATACATCTTGTGCAAAAAATGAATAAGTGGTTACGAAAACGAAAAAATCATGGCTTAGTCAGTGTCGCTTATGCTGACAATTCTCGTTGAACATCTAATTATTATTATTATTATTATGATGATGTGTTTAACCATTACTTTTATTATTATGGAATGCACATGGAGCAATTTTCTAAACAAATAAGCGGCAATATTTATACAAAAAAAACTTTTGCAGCCATTAAACCTATATGATGTTGCTTCATGAAAGAATGGAATAAATAAAGTTTTATTGCTGTCCCGCCATATTCAAACGTATTCTGACATATGCCATCACTTTTTAAGCGTCAACAAATGATCTGTTTCCAAAAATTTGTCCGACCCTTTATTCCAGCCGACCCATAATTATGTTCGAATACGCGACCGCTATTTCGAAAGGCTATGAGTGCATAATAGTTGTACTAGTGTTTCTTTTACATTTCACGCAACTGTTTAAAAAACTTATGCATTAAAGAAATCCAGCGAAATTTTCCAGTAAAACTCTTTTACAATGTAAATAAACGGTGAAAAAAGCTTAAAATAAAAAGAAAATGTGTTGGATTCGCTGGAATATCGATTTTATTTCACTCGTGATCATAAAAATGCATATTTTCACTCGTGGCTGAGCCACTCGTGAAAAAATTATTTTATATGATCACTCGTGAAATTAAATCGATATTCAACCGAATCCAACAAATATCGTGTATATATTACACATAAGAATGACTTCATACCTCTGTGTTTATCATTAATTCGCTGATGCGTACTTGCTTTAGTGTTTACAAATGACCAAGTGGTTAACCCGTAGTAGATTCCTACAAATAGTGATTCAGACATATTAGATGTTATCTCATTTTGTCACTCAGTTTAATTTTGGTTTAACGTTCGTGTTTACATAAATACTAACTGCAACAGTCCCCATCATTTGCACTATTTTGTATAATAAAAATAAGAATAAAACCACAAATAATAATAATAATAATAATAATAATAATAATAATAATAATAATAATAATAATAATAATAATGATAATAATAATAATGATAATAATAAATAATAATAATAATAATAATAATAATAATAATAATAATAATAATATAATAATAATAATAATAATTATAAAAATAATACCAGTAATTATAATATATAAATATTATTTTTATTAATTAAAGGTTATAATTTATTATACTTATATAGATGCTATTATTATTATTATCATCATGATTTTCATTGTTTTGGTCGTTAATATCGCCAGTATGCTTAATTATTAATTAACGTCTTTTTTGTCCCATCAACCAATCATTACTTAATTAGGATTGATTTTAAAACAAAAAACAACAACAACAACTTATACATGTGTTAAAACGATTTTTATATGTTGAACAAAATACCATATGCATCGGACCTTAACTTACCTATACATACATGAATCCCTTAACAACATACACTCTGATTGCACATGAAAATTAGGGTTTTTAAAGCTTTTTTTGAGGAGGATCACTTGTGCCCTTACAGTCACGGTTACGTCATACATTCATGCCAAATCAAACCCGGCCATCGCTCAGTAATGGAAATAATAAGTTGACTTTGCGACACAAGGGTGTTCTGAAAATCGAAAGGGCTTTAAACAACAGACTCATCGGACAATTCTGTCTTAGAGAGTACACTATACATTTGTTCGTGCCTATTAATTTAGTTGGAATTACATGTGGATGTTGCGTTTAGATTTATTGTGAATAAATTAGAATAATAGTTGATATAATAAATCCCCATTTCACCATCAACAAAGCTTGCACACAATTTCTACGGATATTTTGATATTATTTTTATTAAATTTGGAATGGAGTTTTTAATTATACTAGTCGCCTAAAGCAACGAGTAATTTGCCTGTATCGCATTTGCCTGTTCATACGAACACAAGCCAGAGTTTTCAAGTCCAGTTTAAAGTTGTTCGCTTGCGAACAACTAAGGTTAGTACTACGTGTTGCAAGTAGGTATGCTCTTAAATACGCTAAGAACGATAACCACTGCATCTGAGGCTCTTAATAGATGTTGATAAACAAGTATAGTGGGATGTTGTGTAACCTTGTTCATAGTGCATGCTACTATTGCTGTTTTTGGGGAACATTCTTTTGTTCTCAACAGATAGCGGCGATCTTGTGTATTCACTTTTAAAAAAAAACGCACTTAATGCATGTCCTCTAAGGCTTATCAGGGACAACACTTTCCGCTTTCATTGTATTGTTCATTTAAAGGACGTCTGTTTTTGCGAAACTCCAATTATGTCGGAATGTGGCTTCGCGCAATCTGCACAAGCGACACTTTACACACATGCAATTAAGCTCTTTCTTCAAGAACGCAAATCGAATGTTTTGAAAAAATACTACTTTGCAAGGCATTGATGGGAAAACAGAACAATGGTTGTGATTGCAATAGGACATTTATTTTAAATCCCATAAAATTAACGACACATTTACTATTATACACATTATAATTTGATATATACTTAACAAAACACATTTTAATTATGAGTATGAGTTGTTGCACACATGTTTCCCAAAAAACAGCATCTTTGCAGAGTTTATAACACTATTTGATGAAACTATTATGTGAAATAATGCGTTCAGTTGTATCTTTTGGGCCTATCCCGACACACCGATATAGATCAGCGAATTCAGCGAATTCAGCTATACTTTCTATGTATTGTAAAAACATAAGTAAACACTTCATGAGAGTGCGTTTGTCAAGAGGTTGCTGATTCATTGATTTAATATCTTTGTGCGCTTTATGGTGCATCTTAGCAAGTAAATAAACAGTGCGTGCAATTTAACACTGCAATTTTGTTTAAACGGAAACATATGTCACATTCAGCAATAAATAAACACGGGCAATGGTTAATAATAATTCGTGACTTGATATATGATAGATTATTTATATCGTTTAAAGCGAGATTATACGATTTGTTATATGTAATAAATTATAATATAATGATAAAATATGTTACAATAACACAATATAGGCAAGAAAAATTATACATTGTAGACGTATTTTATAAAATTGCAGCAAAGACAAATTAGCGCCCCGAGCCGATTGTGACGACGATATTTCGTACGTATTTTCCTACAATAACCGAAGCATTCGTCTTTTTAGTAAGTGTTCGTGTGTCGTATGAACAGATATCGTTGCAGGAATTTAAAATGAACCGTTAAACTTAATTTAGATTCACTTCGTACATGCATGATTTACATGCTTACGTTTTGTTTACGCTTTGAGCTCTTTACTTACCTTTGTGTACTGGCTTTTTGTGTGAAGACCTGATATTTTAATATTTTTACTGTCGTGGATTTATGAATTAAATATAACATAATCTACCCTCCTGTTACATTCCCAATACTGTCACTTCTTGTAATACACATACTTAACCACTTCAAATGTACTCTATCGCATACTGTCCATTTCATGATTTCAGAAATCGGTTTTCGCTTATCTTACATAACATTCAAGTGTAAATATTAGTTATTGCATTTTAGACTATGGCTGTTAGATAAGGTACATATATTATTAATAGAGAACCACTTGCCTTGAGGTCAATGAGCTAATATTTTTTTGGCAATCATAACAAATCGAGGCATAATTACTCCCATTGTGGTGTAGCTGGCACCGATCACGGCTGCTTGCAGGACACGCCCAGGCATAAATGAATCTGTGATAGCATTTACGGCGCAGGGTTTGACTTGTATGCTTGACAAGTACGAATGTAAATAACGAGTAGAACTTTCAATAGTGTTTGAGCCTTAAATGGATATCCATAAATGGTGAAAAACAGTGTTTTCTGTAGACGAAACACGACACCCATATTTCACATAAGGATACAATTTTCAATGCATTATAAGGTAAAAAGCAAATTGTTTGTTTCTATTAACAGCTTAAAAGCACATGCAGGTGTTCCAAACTTTTTCCATTAAATATCTTACAATTCTTAATTTACTACTCACTTTAGAAATAAGAATTTTCAAATCTCGTTGCAACATATAAACACTCACTTAAACATACCAAGTAAAGTAAAGGATTCGCAAAAATAGAAGGGCTTTTCTGATTATGTAAAATTAAGACTTTTGTAGGCCCAACTGATTTACAGCACTATTCTGCTTAACTTACCAAGTTAAGCTACACAAGCGCAAACCGACAGTCCTGAGGAAAATGTAACTTCATGTCACCTTGATAATAAGCACCAATGGTTGGGTGCAGGATGCATACAAATGATGAAATACAGTTTAAAAAAATAGATTCCACATATAATTATAGACTTATATGTAAGCAATATAAACATGCCCTGTTTTTGCACGTATGTGTTGTAGGTGTATCTTACCTATGTTTTCTTGCTTAACAACAACGGCAACAACATGCCGACAAAAACAATAGTTATTTTGAGTTACAATGTATACAATAAATTGCTTTTTAAATGTGTTGCTTTATCATTTCAATCGTGAATGTAAATGCAAAGGATTGCACATTTGACATGGTCCAACTTTGCATCAAACAATGTTTATCTTTAATACAACAAAGAATGCTTTGATTGCGCTGCGGTAACATTAAATATAAACGAAAACTTCTTACTTTAACTTAAACTTATGTACCTTTGTGTATGACATTATTTTGGGAGTCAACGTTTCTTTTATTGTTTGGGGTTTTGCTCCTTCGAGGCGGGATATTTTGGGAGTCAATGTTTCTGTCAAATGTTGGAGTTTTGCTTCTTTGAGGCGTTTTTTAGTTTTTTAACCTGTCTGATAAAATATTAAAATAAAATAACAATGGTACATCAATAGATTTAGTGATTCATTTAAAAGAGAATTTATAATTCATACGAAATATAACTAAAATAATGGAACCACTTTCTATTATTGAATCATTTCGCGTTGGTAAAGCTTTATAATGTAATCAATGTCTAATGATAATTTCGTATAACAAAAAAGTCATCAGGGTGATTATGCGGTTTTCTTTTGATTCTTGAATCTGTGACACAAAATTCTAATTTCGACAATCTGTGAGTAAGTTCCTTAAAATTCACAAATGCATGTTTGTATAAGAAAATGACATCTAATATAGACATAACTTGTCATCATCGTATATTTACTGAACAAATCATAGAAAATATTTATTTATCAATCTTAATTCCGAAATCATACATATATCTATCAAACAAAGAAAGTATTTCGAACTCAGTTTGTCTAATAACTACTAAATTCTAACCCTATTTTAACTTAAACCCAAGCTCCTTTTTTCGCACGTTAAATGTATTTGTTTCTTTTTATTTTGGAAGGATTTTGTGCGGCTTTTTTGTCAAACATGCAATCTCTGATAATATAATGTTTATCTCATAAACTTTAATAAGTTGCTTAAATAAATGTTGGATTACCTAAATCCTAATCATCGACTAAATTGTTGCTACCCCTAACTAATGTCTATTTTTTATATTTATAGCTCATAAGTAAAACAATTTATATTGATTGATAGTGTTTAAAACAATATTTTAATTTCCTGATCACATTCCCCATATAATGACTTCATCGTTGCTGTTTTTGCGAACTTTTGTTTTAGTGAACTATACGCTCACAATATATGTATCATATATTATTTGTATTATTTGACAAGTAAATCAAAATAAAGCTATGTTCTGTTTTGTTTTATTCTGTAAAAACGGACGACAATCGCTTGATGGATTTTAATATTTATGCTATGAAACATGTATATATTAATTTTCACGTCTATTGCTTGTAACTAAAAAAAAAGTTTACTAACAAGATGAAACGTTGCACTTTATGTTAACGCGCGAGTTCCATATTTTTTCGTGTTTTTCTGCATATAGGATTTTTATCCCTTTTTATGTCTTAAAATGACGTGTAAACGTACATTGCATAACTCAAATGATATAGCTGCTAGATTGAAGAAAACCTAATAGACATATCAAAATTACTCAACTGCATATGTTGCTTTCGAGTAATTCACCATTATCTGAGTTCTGATCATTTAAGCCCAAAAATGAAATTTTAACCTTCACAATGTCATAATACCTCGTCAAATAGCGAAAACGCTTTTAAAACCACGACGGTATGGTCGATGGAGTATTAATTTTCAATTTAACTTTTTTTTGGTGTAATCTCAAAAATGTCTATAAATCTTTTTCAAAACAGAAACCTGAATGTTTTAAGCACAGTTAGACTCATTACCAAAACGACACTAACTGTGAAGTTGTGGCCTATTCAAATGGATCATTTTCCGCGGATAATAGATTACCGAATATATCTAGTATTGTTGTTGTTCTATAAAAAAAATCGCAACTTGCATTTTTCGATATCTTTCACTAGGATGAGAGTTTTCTTGGTAACGGCCTTGTGACGACTAACCCAACCGGATAAAATCCACGTTAGTGTATGCGGTTTAAATCAGAATATACCAATAACCCAAATAACTAAAATTAATCACCGCCTAGTTATGTATTCACATTGCTAGGGTGACACACATCTAAAGAATCCGATAGTTGGTTGTGGTGCTTTCTAAATAATATCATATTATTTTTATTTGATATTGGCAATGATTTTTGCCCACCTTTGATAAACGTAAGATCAATAAAGATGAATATTTACTGTCATGACAAAAACACATTTCGAAACTACCGAATTTACTTGAGTGGTGTTGTATGAAAAATCGAAAAATGGGTAATACGCTTTTAATAATTTTGCACAGAAAATGGACTAAACTTGTATTAATAAATATGCAGGCCGAATTTTTGACAATGTCGTCTACCCAAAGATTGGTAAGTGTTAAAAGGAGAGTTAACAAAAAATTTTATTCTCAGTTGTTACTTGTTTTGCCCGGCTTTCCACCCTGTTCCTTTTGAGCAGCGTAACATAATAACAGTACCTTTTGCGATCCCTGATCTTTCCCTACGTTTACCGTATCGTACCAAGCAAACATTTGTTCCGTTTGCCACAATGTAATGTCATGATTGCAAATCAAAGTTCAACGCGGTTGTATGAACTTGTTTGTTGAACGAATCAATAAAGCCCTCGTTGTCACTTAACTATCCTCACGGATTTTAATATTCAAAGGTCCATTTGATTGTTTTCTGATTTTGTTCGTCTGGCCAGTCTCCTTTTCAAGTATAAATGTCCATTAACGTGTAAGTGCTTTAAATCGTTGGTCCATCCATTCCCTTATCAACAATAAAACGTGCATTTATCTCTTTTTTTCTTTTGTACGTTTTTCCTTTTCTATAATAAAAGTCCCTTTGCTTGTTGTTTCATTCAATTGTCATTAGTTCTTTCGTTTGTTCGTTGGCAAACATAATTATGGATATATTTTATAATCTCGAAGATAATATAGTATAGTGATATATGTTTATAGCAGAAATAAATAAATTAATATCTTTAAGATATTTATCAAGTTGTGTCCTTTTAAACGGTTGTGTGTAATGCGTGCAACGTATATACAACTTGTGTTTTCTTTTTTGATATCTCATCTGTATTATCGGATTAACGCTTCAGCCCAACTGTTAACCCTTCAGCACTATTCAAGTTTACAATGACATATGTTTTGATAATGCATTTTTAAACTTTGATTCTATCCGTGTGTACTTTTCCCACGCTTGTTATCCGTTATTTATATTGTACAATTTAAAAAAAAACGATGAGAAAATAAGTTGAACCGATCAAATTCTTGATGGAAGATGCCATTGTTAAACCGCTGGCATGACTGTATCAATGAATTGTCTTTATGAGTTACCATCGGAAAATAAAGAGATTATTATTATTATTATTATTATTATTATTATTATTATTATTGTTACAAACGTGTCCTGTTAAGAACATTTGTGCTCGTCCACAGTTAGCCCTGAACACGGCAACAACGGCAACAACAGATGTCTGTGCTATATCGGGACCGTCCTTTTCAATGTTCGCGCTTCACCTGAAAAACTGAGGTATCAGGTTGGCTTTTTAACAACATGAAACTCATTGTCTCACCTTTCTCCCAACAGTATTTTCAAACCAGTAGTATAATAACATTATTATTATGATTATTATTATTTTAATTTTTATGATTATTATATTGATGTTGTTGTTGATGATGATGATGATGATGATGATGATGATGATGATGATGATGATGATGATGATGATGATGATGTTGATGATGATGATGATGATGATGATGATGATGATGACCACTTATATATGAATGCTGACAGTTTTCGACGGACACTTTGTAACAGTGGCAACCAATTTGGAGGGAAGGGTACCGAATTGGAAATAAATCCCTTCCGACATATCTTTTTTGTTTTGGATTGATCATCGTTTTCCAGCATTATGAAACTGAAAACCATAATTATAACCCTCTATCCTGTCTACGGTATGTTAATTCACGAAAATCACTCCTTCCTATTAATTTATCAATATTCATCGCGCACTTTGTTAAAGGAGTGTATACGTACACATTTACAACCCGAAAAAAATGATTGCAAAGGCAATCACACTCATAATTGGATTTTGTTCCGGATGATTAATGAATGAAATGTGATAAACGACAATGTACTCGAGTAGTCGAGAATGTACGAAAAAGTACGAAAATTGAAAGAGAATGTACGAGAATGTACGTTAATGTTTCCAATGTGTAATGAACCGGCGATTTATTACGCCGCGAATTTGTTTGCGGGGGGGGGGGGGAGTCATCTTTTCTATTCGTGGATTTCGCTCATTCAAAAATATTCGCAAGTGAGAGGTTTTTTAGACCGAAATTCAAAAAAAAAAAATAATAATAAGTTGTTAAAATATAAAAAGAATTCATAATTGATTCATTATGTACTAATTTTGAAACTTTATAAGACAATCTAAAAGGTACATGTTTATAGTTTAAAATTCGTCATTAAATGCTTCATAATGATAAATTTAATCATCTCCATTGAAGCGCACCAGTATCAAACAATATTGGAATTAAAGAAAGAAAATTCCCACCGATTTAAAATAAACATGTCACCGTAACCACTCGGCCATACGATGATACGGACAATTTAGTCAATATTTGCAACACGTATTGTGTCTACACACATAAAAGCAATTAACGAATGATACGACAATAGTGTGCAAAAAATAGTAGCCTTCCAAATTGTTCAATCTTTTCGCGTATGTAACGCTTCAAAGTTTTGTCAATTTCTAATTATGATTACTCACCAAAAAAATTGGACATGAATCTACGTCATTAGTATTTTTTTTCTACCTAATGAGCAGTGATTCTTTAACTGTGCACAAAATTGGTTCAAAAATATTGCAATTTCAACAATCTGTGAAAAAATTCCTTTAAGAAACAAAATGCGTTTTATTATGAAAAATGGAAGATAAATTAACACATTACTTTCTATCATCGTAAATTTACTGAAGAAATCAATGACATTATTGTATGAAAACTATGAAAGCAGCCCTTAAGAGTTGCCCCCTTTTCAACTTATTACACATCGACTGTTGTATTTTCTTTATGTGTTTTGTTTATGTTTTGAACGTTTTCTTTGTTTATTGTTTCCGTTTTTAGATCCGAGTCCGTATTCACCAATGAATTATTAAATTTATTAGGTCTTCCAAACAGACGCCAAGTACTGGTTTTAGTCTAAGGAAACGGGTTTAAAATAAATAGGCTTTCTACTTAAGGACTTCAGATAAAATATGGCACCATACTCTGATTGGTTTTATACCTCACAAGAGGCGTCATTTAAATTCACCCCTCTCCGCCCCAACGTATTTTACCCGTCTTTCCTTCCATTCGTCAGACTTTTGTCGCACGGAGTTTAAAGATTAAGACACATGAAGCAGCATCGGGACTGGCATATTTTGCCTTTTGGTTCAAATATTTTTTAATACCAGTTATTAGTTATTTTAGAGCTTCTCTGGCGTGTAACTAACGCTTGTATGCTTCTAAAGAGATGAAACGTTACAATTCATGAGAATGTGCACATCTGCATATCTATATTCGGATGTTCTCTTCAGGAGTTACAGCTCTTTAGGCCTAACAATTTCATTTTAAAACTTTTGTCGCGTAAATATTAAAGCATAGCTGCTAGATGGACGAACACTTTATAAACATAGTAAACTTACTCAAATGCACGTTTGTTTCAAATTATATCAAAATCACCGAAGTTATGATACCTTTGAGCCAAAAAAGACATTTTAACTTTTTTTCGCGAGAACCTCAAAACGTATTGCTGGTATAGGGATAGTACACACACAAACGTATTGCTGGTATAGGGATAGTACACACACAAACGTATTGCTGGTATAGGGATAGTACACACACAAACGTATTGCTGGTATAGGGATAGTACACACACAAACGTATTGCTGGTATAGGGATAGTACACACACAAACGTATTGCTGGTATAGGGATAGTACACACACAAACGTATTGCTGGTATAGGGATAGTACACACACAAACGTATTGCTGGTATAGGGATAGTACACACACAAACGTATTGCTGGTATAGGGATAGTACACACACAAACGTATTGCTGGTATAGGGATAGTACACACACAAACGTATTGCTGGTATAGGGATAGTACACACACAAACGTATTGCTGGTATAGGGATAGTACACACACAAACGTATTGCTGGTATAGGGATAGTACACACACAAACGTATTGCTGGTATAGGGATAGTACACACACAAACGTATTGCTGGTATAGGGATAGTACACACACAAACGTATTGCTGGTATAGGGATAGTACACACACAAACGTATTGCTGGTATAGGGATAGTACACACACAAACGTATTGCTGGTATAGGGATAGTACACACACAAACGTATTGCTGGTATAGGGATAGTACACACACAAACGTATTGCTGGTATAGGGATAGTACACACACAAACGTATTGCTGGTATAGGGATAGTACACACACAAACGTATTGCTGGTATAGGGATAGTACACACACAAACGTATTGCTGGTATAGGGATAGTACACACACAAACGTATTGCTGGTATAGGGATAGTACACACACAAACGTATTGCTGGTATAGGGATAGTACACACACAAACGTATTGCTGGTATAGGGATAGTACACACACAAACGTATTGCTGGTATAGGGATAGTACACACACAAACGTATTGCTGGTATAGGGATAGTACACACACAAACGTATTGCTGGTATAGGGATAGTACACACACAAACGTATTGCTGGTATAGGGATAGTACACACACAAACGTATTGCTGGTATAGGGATAGTACACACACAAACGTATTGCTGGTATAGGGATAGTACACACACAAACGTATTGCTGGTATAGGGATAGTACACACACAAACGTATTGCTGGTATAGGGATAGTACACACACAAACGTATTGCTGGTAGGGATAGTACAACACACAAACGTATTGCTGGTATAGGGATAGTACACACACAAACGTATTGCTGGTATAGGGATAGTACACACACAAACGTATTGCTGGTATAGGGATAGTAACACACACAAACGTATTGCTGGTATAGGGATAGTACACACACAAACGTATTGCTGGTATAGGGATAGTACACACACAAACGTATTGCTGGTATAGGGATAGTACACACACAAACGTATTGCTGGTATAGGGATAGTACACACACAAACGTATTGCTGGTATAGGGATAGTACACACACAAACGTATTGCTGGTATAGGGATAGTACACACACAAACGTATTGCTGGTATAGGGATAGTACACACACAAACGTATTGCTGGTATAGGGATAGTACACACACAAACGTATTGCTGGTATAGGGATAGTACACACACAAACGTATTGCTGGTATAGGGATAGTACACACACAAACGTATTGCTGGTATAGGGATAGTACACACACAAACGTATTGCTGGTATAGGGATAGTACACACACAAACGTATTGCTGGTATAGGGATAGTACACACACAAACGTATTGCTGGTATAGGGATAGTACACACACAAACGTATTGCTGGTATAGGGATAGTACACACACAAACGTATTGCTGGTATAGGGATAGTACACACACAAACGTATTGCTGGTATAGGGATAGTACACACACAAACGTATTGCTGGTATAGGGATAGTACACACACAAACGTATTGCTGGTATAGGGATAGTACACACACAAACGTATTGCTGGTATAGGGATAGTACACACACAAACGTATTGCTGGTATAGGGATAGTACACACACAAACGTATTGCTGGTATAGGGATAGTACACACACAAACGTATTGCTGGTATAGGGATAGTACACACACAAACGTATTGCTGGTATAGGGATAGTACACACACAAACGTATTGCTGGTATAGGGATAGTACACACACAAACGTATTGCTGGTATAGGGATAGTACACACACAAACGTATTGCTGGTATAGGGATAGTACACACACAAACGTATTGCTGGTATAGGGATAGTACACACACAAACGTATTGCTGGTATAGGGATAGTACACACACAACGTATTGCTGGTATAGGGATAGTACACACACAAACGTATTGCTGGTATAGGGATAGTACACACACAAACGTATTGCTGGTATAGGGATAGTACACACACAAACGTATTGCTGGTATAGGGATAGTACACACACAAACGTATTGCTGGTATAGGGATAGTACACACACAAACGTATTGCTGGTATAGGGATAGTACACACACAAACGTATTGCTGGTATAGGGATAGTACACACACAAACGTATTGCTGGTATAGGGATAGTACACACACAAACGTATTGCTGGTATAGGGATAGTACACACACAAACGTATTGCTGGTATAGGGATAGTACACACACAAACGTATTGCTGGTATAGGGATAGTACACACACAAACGTATTGCTGGTATAGGGATAGTACACACACAAACGTATTGCTGGTATAGGGATAGTACACACACAAACGTATTGCTGGTATAGGGATAGTACACACACAAACGTATTGCTGGTATAGGGATAGTACACACACAAACGTATTGCTGGTATAGGGATAGTACACACACAAACGTATTGCTGGTATAGGGATAGTACACACACAAACGTATTGCTGGTATAGGGATAGTACACACACAAACGTATTGCTGGTATAGGGATAGTACACACACAAACGTATTGCTGGTATAGGGATAGTACACACACAAACGTATTGCTGGTATAGGGATAGTACACACACAAACGTATTGCTGGTATAGGGATAGTACACACACAACGTATTGCTGGTATAGGGATAGTACACACACAAACGTATTGCTGGTATAGGGATAGTACACACACAAACGTATTGCTGGTATAGGGATAGTACACACACAAACGTATTGCTGGTATAGGGATAGTACACACACAAACGTATTGCTGGTATAGGGATAGTACACACACAAACGTATTGCTGGTATAGGGATAGTACACACACAAACGTATTGCTGGTATAGGGATAGTACACACACAAACGTATTGCTGGTATAGGGATAGTACACACACAAACGTATTGCTGGTATAGGGATAGTACACACACAAACGTATTGCTGGTATAGGGATAGTACACACACAAACGTATTGCTGGTATAGGGATAGTACACACACAAACGTATTGCTGGTATAGGGATAGTACACACACAAACGTATTGCTGGTATAGGGATAGTACACACACAAACGTATTGCTGGTATAGGGATAGTACACACACAAACGTATTGCTGGTATAGGGATAGTACACACACAAACGTATTGCTGGTATAGGGATAGTACACACAAGTATGCGGTATAGGATAGTCACACACAAACGTATTGCTGGTATAGGGATAGTACACACACAAACGTATTGCTGGTATAGGGATAGTACACACACAAACGTATTGCTGGTATAGGGATAGTACACACACAAACGTATTGCTGGTATAGGGATAGTACACACACAAACGTATTGCTGGTATAGGGATAGTACACACACAAACGTATTGCTGGTATAGGATAGTACACACACAAACGTATTGCTGGTATAGGGATAGTACACACACAAACGTATTGCTGGTATAGGGATAGTACACACACAAACGTATTGCTGGTATAGGGATAGTACACACACAAACGTATTGCTGGTATAGGGATAGTACACACACAAACGTATTGCTGGTATAGGGATAGTACACACACAAACGTATTGCTGGTATAGGGATAGTACACACACAAACGTATTGCTGGTATAGGGATAGTACACACACAAACGTATTGCTGGTATAGGGATAGTACACACACAAACGTATTGCTGGTATAGGGATAGTACCACACACAAACGTATTGCTGGTATAGGGATAGTACACACACAAACGTATTGCTGGTATAGGGATAGTACACACACAAACGTATTGCTGGTATAGGGATAGTACACACACAAACGTATTGCTGGTATAGGGATAGTACACACACAACGTATTGCTGGTATAGGGATAGTACACACACAAACGTATTGCTGGTATAGGGATAGTACACACACAAACGTATTGCTGGTATAGGGATAGTACACACACAAACGTATTGCTGGTATAGGGGATAGTACACACACAAACGTATTGCTGGTATAGGGATAGTACACACACAAACGTATTGCTGGTATAGGGATAGTACACACACAAACGTATGCTGGTATAGGGATAGTACACACACAAACGTATTGCTGGTATAGGGATAGTACACACACAAACGTATTGCTGGTATAGGGATAGTACACACACAAACGTATTGCTGGTATAGGGATAGTACACACACAAACGTATTGCTGGTAATAGGGATAGTACACACACAAACGTATTGCTGGTATAGGGATAGTACACACACAAACGTATTGCTGGTATAGGGATAGTACACACACAAACGTATTGCTGGTATAGGGATAGTACACCACACAAACGTATTGCTGGTATAGGGATAGTACACACACAAACGTATTGCTGGTATAGGGATAGTACACACACAAACGTATTGCTGGTATAGGGATAGTACACACACAACGTATTGCTGTATAGGGATAGTACACACACAAACGTATTGCTGGTATAGGGATAGTACACACCACAAACGTATTGCTGGTATAGGGATAGTACACACACAAACGTATTGCTGGTATAGGGATAGTACACACACAAACGTATTGCTGGTATAGGGGATAGTACACACACAAACGTATTGCTGGTATAGGGATAGTACACACACAAACGTATTGCTGGTATAGGGATAGTACACACACAAACGTATTGCTGGTATAGGGATAGTACACACACAAACGTATTGCTGGTATAGGGATAGTACACACACAAACGTATTGCTGGTATAGGGATAGTACACACACAAACGTATTGCTGGTATAGGGATAGTACACACACAAACGTATTGCTGGTATAGGGATAGTACACACACACAAACGTATTGCTGGTATAGGGATAGTACACACACAAACGTATTGCTGGTATAGGGATAGTACACACACAAACGTATTGCTGGTATAGGGATAGTACACACACAAACGTATTGCTGGTATAGGGATAGTACACACACAAACGTATTGCTGGTATAGGGATAGTAACACACACAACGTATTGCTGGTATAGGGATAGTACACACACAAACGTATTGCTGGTATAGGATAGTACACACACAAACGTATTGCTGGTATAGGGGATAGTACACACACAAACGTATTGCTGGTATAGGGATAGTACACACACAAACGTATTGCTGGTATAGGGATAGTACACCACACAACGTATGCTGGTATAGGGGATAGTACACACACAAACGTATTGCTGGTATAAGGGATAGTACACACACAAACGTATTGCTGGTATAGGGATAGTACACACACAAACGTATTGCTGGTATAGGGTAAGGGATAGTACACACACAAACGTATTGCTGGTATAGGGATAGTACACACACAAACGTATTGCTGGTATAGGGATAGTACACACACAAACGTATTGCTGGTATAGGGATAGTACACACACAAACGTATTGCTGGTATAGGGATAGTACACACACAAACGTATTGCTGGTATAGGGATAGTACACACACAAACGTATTGCTGGTATAGGGATAGTACACACACAAACGTATTGCTGGTATAGGGATAGTACACACACAAACGTATTGCTGGTATAGGGATAGTACACACACAAACGTATTGCTGGTATAGGGATAGTACACACACAAACGTATTGCTGGTATAGGGATAGTACACACACAAACGTATTGCTGGTATAGGGATAGTACACACACAAACGTATTGCTGGTATAGGATAGTACACACACAAACGTATTGCTGGTATAGGGATAGTACACACACAAACGTATTGCTGGTATAGGGATAGTACACACACAAACGTATTGCTGGTATAGGGATAGTACACACACAAACGTATTGCTGGTATAGGGATAGTACACACACAAACGTATTGCTGGTATAGGGATAGTACACACACAAACGTATTGCTGGTATAGGGATAGTACACACACAAACGTATTGCTGGTATAGGGATAGTACACACACAAACGTATTGCTGGTATAGGGATAGTACACACACAAACGTATTGCTGGTATAGGGATAGTACACACACAAACGTATTGCTGGTATAGGGATAGTACACACACAAACGTATTGCTGGTATAGGGATAGTACACACACAAACGTATTGCTGGTATAGGGATAGTACACACACAAACGTATTGCTGGTATAGGGATAGTACACACACAACGTATTGCTGGTATAGGGATAGTACACACACAAACGTATTGCTGGTATAGGGATAGTACACACGCAAACGTATTGCTGGTATAGGGATAGTACACACGCAAACGTATTGCTGGTATAGGGATAGTACACACACAAACGTATTGCTGGTATAGGGATAGTACACACACAAACGTATTGCTGGTATAGGGATAGTACACACACAAACGTATTGCTGGTATAGGGATAGTACACACACAAACGTATTGCTGGTATAGGGATAGTACACACACAAACGTATTGCTGGTATAGGGATAGTACACACACAAACGTATTGCTGGTATAGGGATAGTACACACACAAACGTATTGCTGGTATAGGGATAGTACACACACAAACGTATTGCTGGTATAGGGATAGTACACACACAAACGTATTGCTGGTATAGGGATAGTACACACACAAACGTATTGCTGGTATAGGGATAGTACACACACAAACGTATTGCTGGTATAGGGATAGTACACACACAAACGTATTGCTGGTATAGGGATAGTACACACACAAACGTATTGCTGGTATAGGGATAGTACACACACAAACGTATTGCTGGTATAGGGATAGTACACACACAAACGTATTGCTGGTATAGGGATAGTACACACACAAACGTATTGCTGGTATAGGGATAGTACACACACAAACGTATTGCTGGTATAGGGATAGTACACACACAAACGTATTGCTGGTATAGGGATAGTACACACACAAACGTATTGCTGGTATAGGGATAGTACACACACAAACGTATTGCTGGTATAGGGATAGTACACACACAAACGTATTGCTGGTATAGGGATAGTACACACACAAACGTATTGCTGGTATAGGGATAGTACACACACAAACGTATTGCTGGTATAGGGATAGTACACACACAAATGAGACAGGATATTAACTTGCACACCCTTAATGTAAAAAAAAATTTCTCATTAACAACTTGCATGTTTGAGAGGAAAATGGAGCCTCACATGCAATTAAAAAAACTATCAACATTAATTTATTAGCAAAAACAAAACAAAACTACGAATCTTAATGGGTTATTGGTGTCGTATCTATAACAAAAGGCCCGTGATTTTATTATTAAACCTCACAGTTTTCGTCCCATCTTTGAAAATATGTACTTGCAAAATACATTGATAAATCATATAAAACTTTCTTTAAACTGCAAATTATGGCCCATAAAGTATTCATCTCCAATAAACCTTCTAAGATTTTACCGCAAATATAGTTTACAAATCTGTATCAACAAATCATATCAAAGTTGAATGTGTTAAGCATTATGGCTTTCTCAGCTCGGTTTGATGAATTATCGCGACGACACAAACTTACAGCCGAGGCCTTTTATTCATATTTTTTGTCGAGCATAATACAGTACCTTATCCTTGTTGTAATGTTGTTCGGTGTAGAAATGACTACCCACAATATTCGATATGTTTCACTAGGAATGGATATTTTGTTACATGGCCTTGTAATGGCAAACCATTGTGATATAGCCCATGACAATACATGCGGCTTAAATCAGTTTACTCCACTAACCCACATATATATATCTTAATAAGATCGATCTAATGAGGACTGTTGCAGCATTATGACCTAAACACATCCACTTCACCCCTTTTGAGCAGATGTACAATTGTACCTTTCCTTGCGTGATCCAAGATGACCATTTACCTGTTTCTTGTTTGATCCAAGATGAGAAAAAGCAAAAATGCGTTGCTTTCGCCCGAAAGCCAATGCTTATTAACCAAAGTTCAACGCGGAAGTACAAACGAGTTCGATAAGTGATCTAGTGAAGCTCTCGTTGCCTCCAAACTGTGTGTACCTATACAATGGCATGATACATTTCCTGGTTGTAAACCTTACACATTAGTTTCGCCTATTTTTTCATGTTCAATATTTTGAAGTCCAGTGGATTTTTGCAATTGTTCTTCCGTCCATGTCATTTGTATAATAATGCAATTGCAATCATGCGTGAGTTCTTTCAATCGTTTGTGCATGCATTTCATTTTCAAAAATAAACGTTTATTTATTATTTGTGTACCTTTTAATCGTTTGTACTTTCCAATTACGAAAGTTACTCTTCTTATTAGTTTCTCAATTCGATTGCTCATTAAATCTTTCGTTCGCATAACAATAATTCAGGATGTTATTACTAATCATAAGAAAACACATCGATGTATAATCATAACACATATGAATGTAAGAATGACTTTGGCCTCTTTCTCAAAGAATGGTGTTTTGTTGTTTTAAACGTGTGTTTGTAGTTAGTGTACCGTATGTATAATTTGTGTTTACTATCTTGAGATCAAATCTTTGTCTTAATTTCCTTTACGGGGTTAACCTTCATTATAAGACTTAACCCACGTACACTGATCGTTTTTATTTTGAAACTTTATTTTTAGGTCAGACATGTTTTATTTGTAGATTTGTTATGCTTTTAATTACTTCCATCTTGTTTGTCATATACCCAAATTGATATGAAAATGAGATGAACCGATAACAAACTTTACGTGCCATACATTTTATGAACGAATTTTCAAATGCCATACGGCGGTTCAATGCACATTGACGATGTAGATGATTTAACAACAATATATTTTGTAGTTTCGCATACGCTGCAAGAAAAATAGGTAATCGATCCAGTATCTGTGATTTATACTTTCAGTTCACCCGCGCTTTGTTGAAATCAGCGTGTTAGTAATTAATCAATCAATTCCTTGTCCTGTATACATGTTGTGAAAAAAAGAGTGGGTAAGAAAATTTCCTGGCTTAGTCATGGTCGGTTCGGTGGAAAACCCTTGCAGAACCTCTTTAAATATCGGGGTTCTATCACAACTCGGTACCCAACACCTTGAGGTTGCAAGTTGAGCATCAAAAGAAATAAAGAAATAGCACTAAATTTTAAGTAAATTTGTATGATTAAAAAACAGGACTGCGTTTAAAAGCAATAATGGATGTTAAATGTGAGTACTAAGTTAATTGTTTATTATAACTCACTTCGCTTGATAAATCTTGATAATAGATTACAACTTTTTCACGAGTTCTTGAGTATAAAAGTAGTGTACGGGAACAAAACGAACATGTTTTATTTAAGAGATTGTTAAAACATTTTCGGATTTCATTCAATTTACACACATTTTAAACGAATATATATATTAATATTATATTATATTATATTATATATTATATATTTTATATATATATATATATATATATATATATATATATATATATATATATATATATATATATATATATATATATATATATATATATATATATAATACTACTTATAATAATAATCACCTATTATCACTAAGTAACCACTATACCATGACTTATGAATCAACACATTTGTTTTTCTCTATTTATAGCTTACCTTCTAGTGGCTCTCGCATTTGTCGGCGTCGTGGAATTGGCATCAATAAACAAACGCGCGGCTGATACGCCGGAGTCTTGCTTCGCGGTTGCCACAGGCAGCCCGGTTTCACAGGCGAACTTCGCGGAAACGATCACTGACCTAAAACTGAGGGCGCAATCTATTCATACCATGTCTCTGGACATTAAAACCTGGGTAAGTATTTTTTTTGTATGTGTATTTTTGGAGGTTATGTTTGAGATGTTGTGGTGTATGAATTTTATTATATAGATACATTCACAGTTGTAGTGAATATATTTTGTAAACAAATAAATATCGTATAAAAACACCTTTTTCAGTACGTACGTGTTAGCAACATCAATTTTATTTCGATTTTGACACTATAAGTTTTTTTGTTGAAAACTGAAATGTTAATTATTTCGTTGATTGAACACTAAACATATGTGCTTAATGTGGTTTTAACTGTACGGAAAAACTGTGGTTTTAACTGTACGGAAAAATGGCAGAAAATATGAAATTAATGGAATTAAAAATAAATAATAAAACAAAACATCTAGGCATTTAAAGTGTAGCAACGGAACACTTCTTTCGTATCAGTGTGGGTATGTTATAATTAAACTTCAATAGTTAAACTTCCTAGTTACTTATATACCACTTAAACCACCAAGCCTGACTTAATCATTACTATAATCAGGTATGTCAAGTATGCGTGCTTTGCCGTTGTTACAGGTGATACTGACATTCATAAATTTATAATTTTGGTTAAACCATGTTCATCGTCGATACGCTATAAACACAATATTGTTTTCATTACGAAACGATTGTTTAAGAGCAAATACCATGATAATCAAAACCTAACACAACCATGCATGTTGCGTTTTTAGTACGAAATTCGATCGTAACGCGCAAGTGTCGTAAGCTCGTTCATACGACACGCCCCATGATTATACGTATATTGACGACCATTTTTTTTAAATTACAGCTCAAGACTCCTTCAACACCCGGGGCGAATCCTCTAGTTTCCTCGTTTCTTGCCAGCTACATGGACACGTATCATTTCACTAGTGACCCATCACTGAACGGTTCCCTGGCGGATGCTGCTGCTGATGTTAGTCGTTTGTGTGTTTTTTATAAATATTTTAAATTGTTTGTTATGTTATTTATTGTTCACATTTAATACGAATCGATTATTGACTGTTGAACACACGAATCGATTTATTGATTAATATAGTTAATAATACTTCATGTATCCTTCCATTAATTAATTAATTAATTTATTAATATATTAATACATTCATTCCTTCCTTTATTCATTCATTAATTCGTTTATTGATCCATAAATTAATTCATTTATTCTATCATAATATATGCATGGCTCATTCACCCATTTATTATATAATTACTTTATTATTATTCACGCATCCGTTTTTCATCCGCCCTTGTGTGTATTTATTTGGCAATTAAAGTTTTTATTTTCGGCACCAATCACTTTTGCCATTAACACTGAACCAGCTATACATTCATCTGGTAGAGGAAAGGTTTCTTTCATAAGTGCCTAGCCATTATTAAAATGTTTTGTTCTGACGTGTACGGAATGTTTGGGTCGGTTCAAATGTTATCGTTACGTATACTTATCGAATGAGATTTTGACATTGTCTTTCAAAATCTTGATAAGCAAGCTGTGTGTTCCGAAAAGGAGAGAAATTACTCATGAAAGAAACTGATAAAAATATGTGTTAGGAATTTCAAAAAGACAACCTAAAGTACATAGCTATGTACATGTGTAATGCACGCAATATATATTTCCGAGCAAATAAATATGCACATATTGAACATTGTTTCATGTTCCCATACGGCAGAAAATAGCGTACATATATATTTTAGTGGGCACTGATGGTCAAAAGATCCAATGGCTGTAATTGAAATAGGGCATGTATTTTAAATCAATAAAATAAAACACACATTCTCCTTTCAAATATTATTTAATATGCAATTATAAAATACAAATGTATTTTCTTGAGCCGTTGCAAAAGGGTTTGCAAAAACAGCATCCATTTGAATGATTTGCATCGCTAATTGATGCAATCATTTTATGAAATTTTGGTTTCAGTTATTAATTATAATCATAACCGGACACAACGAGTTCCGCGAATTCAGCTATATTTTCTATGTACTGTTTACACTTACGTCAAGTTGTGTAGGCGTTTATTTTATTAAATTGACTCGCGCTCTTGACTGGGTTCTATTTAGTAAATAAACAGTGTGTGTAATTTAGTACTTAAATCAATTGCTCTCAGCAACAATAAAAAAGTGGAACAGTTGACACTATTTTTTAATTTACATATGATAGATTATTTATGTTGATTATCGGCTATGTTGGTTTTTGTTTTCGTTGTTGTTGCTTGGTTGCTGTTGCTGTTATGTTTCTATCAAAGTAATACATAGTTGTAAAGATACATTTAATTATTTCGCAATTATTTTAAGGAGTTGTATAAGCCTGTTTACTTTTTGTTTTCGACAGGCAACAGAAGCTCTTCAAACCCACTTTAAACTTTTAACGGAGGTGGCGAATTACATCGCGGACACCCGGAAGTCCGACAAGCTCGTCAATGACGTCAGCATGAGTGTCCTTGTGTCAAAACTGGAGTCGCTAGAGAACCGAGTCTTAAGCGCCGCGTGCACCGTTCAGATCGCGCTGAGAGCGAAAGGAAGTGACGTCACCCCTTTCGAGCCAAAACTGGCTCAACGTTATTTATCTATCGCAGAGCCGGTGTGGAGGGTCTACATCGTTATGAACGACAGCGCGCGACTCTCTCATCCTTACCTCACTTCCGTTTACGAGCAAATTTTGGCGGTCGCTGCGAATGCAACGAGTTAATGTTGGATATGGAGCGCCGTGATTTCATGGTGAACTAATGATCTTACTTTTTTATCCGAATTCTTGGTTGTGTTTCTGATATTCTCAAAGGAGCCGTTTTGGGGAATTCAATTATTTCATGTTCCCCCTTTGGGGTGGTGATTTAAAATGCATCTCGAACGGTCAAATTTAGTAACGAGCCTCGCACTCTCGCTCCGCATTCGTTTTCTTTGCAAGACGAACTGTTTTTTTATTAAAACATTCAAAGATGCAAGCTATTTAATTGATATTTGTGTCATTCGAAATTATAAGTTTGTATTTAAATCGTATATTTATTCGTTTTGTTTTCGTTTCTATTTGAACTTGAAATTGTTGACTTGTTGAAATTTTCAAAAGCTGTCATGTACTAAGAGCATTTGTATTTTGTAAATATGCATCGTATTTATTAATTGTTAAGTTAGTTGTTTACTTGCCTGTGTCATCGCCATATGGCGTACCAATGTCTTTCAAAACGGATGCTAGCCACTCGTTGAATTGTTATATGTATACTTATATTGTTGTGTATGTGTTTGTTATTTACTTATACCGTTGCATAATGTTTTGCATCATCTGCGTGAATTTTGCACATTTTTGTCACACATATTATTTTCACAGTTGAACTATTTTTTAAACCTTTACATGTAAAAACAAATAGGTTTTTTACGTTTCAATTTATTTAATCGTGTTGCATGTTTATGTAAAACGTGTTTTCAAATTAAAGGTTAACATTAAAATGATATTTAATCACTCGAAAAATTAACTACATTAAAATAACAAAACAAAAACTTGTTGGGGTGATATTTTTTTAATTCAAGGTTGTTTAATTGATCAAAATGTGAAATTATGTATTCGCTTTATATTTACATGTTATTATCTGCCCAACTAAACTAACTAAACTAACTAAACTAAACTAACGATGCTTTTACATTTTTGCCCTACATTAACTTCACATTTTGTTTGATGTATGCAACCTAATTGGCAAATGATTTGGAGCATATTTATTTGTGTATACACTGAACTATTTAATAAAATTACATAAATAGCTTTAATGTAATTATTTACACTAACAATTTATTGATAATATTGTGTAAATATCCGCGTACGTGATAAAACGGTTGTCAATTTTGATAAGTGTATGTTGTTTGTTCTTTGTTGTTGTTGTTATGTTGGTCTTCTTTTATTTATAAACTTACAGGGACATTTAAATAGTAAGGTGCAGAACAAAAATGTTTTCTCTAAACAAAATAATATTTTTAAAAACGTTTTGTAAAATCAATCTTAACAAATACATAAAAGAACACAAAGCATTTCACGTGAACATTTGGGAAGAGGACAATTACAACGAGCGAGGCATGGTATAGGGAGATAACCCTGGGTTATGGTTAGGTTAGGGTTGGTGTTAGGGGTCGGGTTAGGGTTAAGGTATGGGTTAAGGCTAATCCTAACCCTAACCGGCCCCCTAACACTAACTCTAACCCTAAACCTAACCCTCTAACCCCCATGCGCATTACAATACCATGCCTCGCTTGTTGTCGTTGTCCCCTTCTAAACGTTGAAGGAACAAAATTCTTTGAAAGTGCATAATAAAGCCATTTTACGAAAATGATAAATATTTTACATAAAATACGAAATTCAATCATTTTAACTGAGACGAACAAAACCTCTTTTTTGCTTCAACCAACATTAATAAAAAATAAGTCAGAGATTTTTCTCTCTATATCAAGGATGTTCAAACACAGAAACTTTCCAGTGACTATTTAGCACCCTTTCTGTATATCGTTAAGCTAATAAGAAATATGATGAATTAGCTAATGTAGTTATTATAGAAAATTAATACAGGAATAAATAAGATGCACCTAAATTAAGTGTCAATTGGTCTAGTTGTAATCAAACAACGTGTTGGATCCTTATGGCTGATTGTTGTAATAAATATGTTACTGTATGTTACGTTTTGCGTACGGTTTAGAAATCTTATTAACCGTTGTTTACAGTGCTATTTTAAACATCTGATGTGTTAATATTTTACATGAGTTATTTATAAAAAATAAAACATATAACACATTATTCGCGGCGTTTATATTCAAACATATCCCAGTCATTAAACAATAAAATTTCATAACATTTACACTATTGGTTGAATAAGTAGTTGTTGTTGCTTTAATAACAGCAGTAGCAGTAGTAGTAATAGAATTAGTAGTAGTAGTAGTATTAGTTGTAGTAGCAGTTGTAGTAGTAGTAGTAGTAGTAGTAGTAGTAGTAGTAGTAGTAGTAGTAGTAGTAGTAGTAGTAGTAGTAGTAGTAGTAGTAGTAGTAGTAGTAGTAGTAGTAGTAGTAGTAGTAGTAGTAGTAGTAGTAGTAGTAGTAGTAGTAGTAGTAGAAGTTGTAGTAGTAGTAGTAGTAGTAGTAGTAGTAGTAGTAGTAGTAGTAGTATTAGTAGTAGTAGTAGCAGTAGCAGTAGTAGTAGTAGTAGTAGTAGTAGTAGTAGTAGTAGTAGTAGTAGAAGTAGTAGTAGTTGTAGTAGTAGTAGTAGTAGTCGTAGTAGTATTTATAAGCTTGTTTTTATTTTGATGCTGAATAAATGTTGTTGTTTTGTTGCAATAATTAGTATTTTATTGTTATAAGTTTTATTAGTTTCAGTATTATTATCATCATTTTTTTTATTTTTATTATTATTATTATAACAAATCAATTCGAACTTCTTTCAAGATGTTTATTTTCAAACACATGCATATGAATGTTGTAAGTTTTAATGTTAAAATTAGCGCTGTTGAAACCCAATTTGAGGGAAGGGTACGGAATTGGAAAGAAATCCCTTCCGATATATCGTTTTTGTTTTGGATTGATCATCATTGTAAAGGAATTTAAAATTGAAAACCATACTAAACCCTCAATCCTGTCTCGCGATCTGTTATTTCACGAAATCACTCCTTCATATCGATATATCCATACATAGCGCTCGTTTCGAAAGGAGTGTATACATAAACAATTTAAACACTTAAAACTGACAATTTGTCGTTAAATGCTTTAACTTGACAAATTAAAACATCGGTATTGAAGCGCACCAGTATAAAACATTATTTGAAATAAAGAAACGAAACGAAACAACACATAGTTCCCACCTGGGATCGAACCGCTGACTGTGTATTAAAAACAAAAATGTAACGGTAACCACCCGACCATATGGGCCGTTGAATCAATGTTGCAGCATTGTATTCTGTATAAAAAAAATGACTAATACTACAATATTACGAGCACGATAGTAGCCTTCCAAATTATTCAATCGTTTCGTGTTTGTAACGCTTCACAGTTTTTTCAATTTCTTATGATTATTACTTTTTAAAAGTATGTTCAGCATGAGTGTCTTTGGAATTATTGTGTTTTACCTAATGAACAGTGTTCTTTTATCGGTGCCCTAAGGTTGGACAAGTGAGATTTCAACATTCTGTGAACAAATCCCTTTAAGATACATGATGCGCTTGTGTATTAAACAAGAATGATTAATTAACACATTACTTTATATTATCGTTAATTGACTTACAAGTCAGGCAAGTATTCATTATTCACCTATTTATATAATCTACTTACGTCCTGTCGATGCAAACTGCTGTTTTTCTAAACGTATGGTAATCATTTTATGGGTTGTTATGTTTACCCAATATAATTGGAATATGTAACTAATAATTACATATTTGTGCATAATTGTTTCAAATAATAAAATAAAAGTTTCAAATCCGCAGTAAAGGTCGCAAAATATTGTGAGATATTTTGTTTTTAGGTGTACTTAATAATATGTTATGGTAAGTTTTACTCGTTCATAATAATTGTTGATTTAAATTTAGGCATACCATTTCAATGCTAAGATCATTTACGATTATCAAAAACATTTTACTTTTTAAATTATAAATATCTAAAATAACCAAAATACAAAAATGTGTTAGTTTGTTTGTTTGTCAACCTTTACTGACATTTTCAATATTTTCCTAAAGATTAATGCCTTGTTTTTAATATTTGACTTTAAGAACCTTTTATTTTGTCAAGTGTGTGCCATAACTGCCCACATCATATTTTTGAAAGGAATACAAAATGAAAAATCTGCAACGAGTAAATATGATGTCTTCAAACCAACTACGAAACACCAGTGTTTAGAACATAATTTAAAACTTTTTCAAATAATTAAATAAACTGCCCAAAGCTATGAAATCGCCCCTTAACCGTTGCCAAATTTTCAACGCATTACATATCGCCTGTTGTAATTAACGCGTTGGCTTTTTTGAGGTGTTTTTTGTGATATTTTTCGAACGCTTTATTAACCATTGTTTATTTATGTTTTTAGATACGGGTCCGTATTCACCAGTAAATTATTAAATTTATTAGATCTGTCAGCCTATTCAGCCTAAAAAGACATTTTTTTATTTCGCAAAACTCAAAACGTGTTGATGATTGACATTGAAGTACATGTGTACAAACGAATGAGACACGATACTAATGTGTACACCCTTAATGCCAAAAATTGTTTATTAAGAGAAAAAAGAAGCCTCTCATGCAATTAAATGAAATATCGTCAACATTATTATTTTAGCAAAAATAAAACAAAACCACGAATATATTTGATTGGTTATGTTTGTCTTATCCATAACAAAATTGAGCTGATTCCAATGTGAAGCCCCACAGTTTTCGTCCCATGTTGGAAAATGTTTACTTGCAAAATGTATTGACAAATTATCTAAAACTTTCTTTAAACTGCAAAGTTATGGCCCTTGGAGTATTCTTCTCCAATATGCCTTCTAAGATGTTGCCGCAAATATAGTTACAAATCTCTAATAATAAATCAAATCAAAGTTGAATGTGTTCAAGCATAAGTTTTCTCAGCTCGGTTTGATGAATTATCGCGACGACACAAACTTTACAGCTGATGCCTTTCATTCATAAATATGTATCGAGCATAGTAAAGTACCTTATCCGTGTCGTATTGTTGTTCGGTGAAGAAATGACTTCCCGCTATATTCGATATGCTTAGCTGGTAATGGATAATTATTTTACATGGCATTGTAATGGAAAACAATTCGGATATAGCCCATGACAATGTATGCTGCTTAAATCAGTTTACTTCACTAACCTATATGCATAACTAACCAACATAAGTGACATAAAACGCACCCTAGACAAGTATGAACAGAGTATCGATTCAAAGTATTGATATCTAAAGAATTTTATAATTGGTGGTGGTACTTTCGATATATTCTAAAAAGGAAATAGATATCAAGATCGATTTTATGAGGAATATTTCAGCGTTATGACCTAAAACACATTCCAAAATACCAAAGGTACCGGATAAGTGCTGTTTGCGCAACCGAAAAAAAAATAACACTTTTAATAAGTTTAATAAATAACATGTACTAAGCTTGCAATTGATAAATATGTAAGCAGAAATTTAGGTAATGTTGGAGCTAGTCTCTTTGTCATTTGACTTGTCCTGCTTTCCTATCTGCCCTTTTTGCGCAAAAGTACATTTTACCTGGTACTTGTGTGATCCAAAATGACTATTTACCTGTTCCTTATTTGATCCAAGATGACCAAAAGCAAAATTCGTTGCTTTCGCCCGAAAGTGAATCCTTATAAACTTAAGTTCAACGCGGAAGTGCAAACGGGTTCGATAATTGATCTAGTGAAGCTCTCGTTGCCTCTAAACTGTGTGTACCTATACAATGGCCTAACACATTTCCTGGTTGTAAACCTTTTACATTGGTTTCGCCTAGCTTTTCCTTTTCAATATTTTAAAGTCCGGTGGATTTTTTCTGTAATTGTTCTTCCGGCCAAGTAATGCAATACCAATCATGCGCGAGTTGTTTTAATTGTGTGTCCATGCATTTCATTTTCAAAAATAAACGCAAATTGATTATTTTTTTTGTCCTTTAACCATTTTTACTTTTCAATTACGAAAGTCAATCTTCTTGTTAGTTTCTTCTTTCGATGTTCTTTTGATATTTCATTCGCATGCATATAATTATGAATGTAATTACTAATCATAGGAAAACACATCATTGTATTATCGCGACACATATTAATCAATGTAATTATAACTCTGGGCTCTTCGTCAAGGAATGGTCTTTTATTTTTTCAACGTTTGTTTGTAATTAGTTTTTCGTATGTATAATTTGTGTTTACTGTATTGAGATCTCATCTTAGTTGTTATTTCATTAACGGGGTTAACCTTCATTATAATACTTTACTCACCACCAATTATCGTTTTTACAAACACATATAGATTTTATATATATATGTGTTTGGACAAATGTATTTTGAAACTTTATTTTTAACCCCGGATATGTTTTATTTATAGTTTTATTATGCTTGTAATTACTTTATATTTGTTTGTTATATACACAACATGATGTGAAAGTGAGATGATCCGATAAAATACTTTAATTAACATACCTTTAAATGAACGAATGTTTCGAATGCCATATGGCGGAACATTGAACATTAATAACGTAGATAATTCACATTTAAAAACAAAATATTTTGTGGTTTTCCCATACGCAACACAAAAATAGGTTATCGGTCAAGTATCTGTGGTCTTCACTTTCAGTTTACTCGCGTTTTGTTGAAATCAGCCTTTTAGTAATTAATCCAATTTCTTGTCCTGTATACATGTTGTGCCAAAAATAAATGAGTTGGTAAGAAATTATCCTGGCTTAGTCATGGTCGGTTATGCGGACAATCCTCCAAGAACCTCTTTAAATACCCAGGGTTCTATCTCAACTCGGTACCCAACAACTAGAGATTGCAAGTTGAGCATCCAACGAAAAAAGGAAATATCACTGAATTTTACGTTCATCTGTGTGATCAAAATCAAGACTGCCTTTGAAAGCAATAATGGGTGTAAAATGTGAGTACTCGATGTTTTTCGTTTGATAATATTTGATAATAGTTCATTATTTTTTCAAAAGTACTTGAACATAAACTTATTGTACGAGAACAAAACACACATTAAATAAAACTTTCATTGTTATATGTATTTGCATTCATAATGCGTATTATGAAATCAGTTTAACATTTGTGAAAATAAAAGTACAAATTAAGCTACATTGTTGTATTTGCTAAACAAAAATGCGAAAATGTATGTTAACAACTCTAGTAAGTACCGATCAGCTAAAATGCAATAAAAGATGTCTACATGCCATTCAGCTATATTGCAACTCTTTTGTCACATATTCAAGTATAAATGAACATATATGTTATACGTAAATAAGTTATTTGTTACCACTAACCCAATCGGCCCCTTTTTCTGCAGACTCTTAATATTTGTATACATCTTATTGTCGAAGGAAAACTTTTTTGTAATATATAAAACGAAGATTTTATTGCGTTAGCCGTCAAAGTAAGAGAAGCTTCCATTAACCGTAATTCATTTAAAAAAGGCTAAATCAGAATATTCGAGTGAAATACATGTACACAATATTATTAGCTGAGAAAATTATATGAGCAAACAACCCTTAGCCGTTCAAGTAAGATTTAAAAAACGTGAATGTAATACTCGGTAAAATAAAACATAACAAAACAGAACAAATAAAGTTATAGTATAGAACAACAACAATATCAGCATTAACACAAAAAACGACAACGATTTCAATTACTATTTTAATATTCAATATTTATTATTATTATTATTATTATTATTATTATATTTATTATTATTATTATTATTATTATTATTATTATTATTATTATTATTATTATTATTATTATTATTATTATTATTAATATTATTATTTGATAACAATAAATCATTTCAGAAAAAAAAATATGTAACATATACTCAGCAATCACAATTATATCACCGTGTGCTCCAACACGGGTTCGCTAGTTTTAACAGAATACGTGCACTCATGTTCATGTCTACTCGTTGTTATTTTTAATTTCACGCACGTGTTGTAAATATAACAAAAGTACTGATTTCAAGTGTAAATTATTAAGCACGAAATTACACACAAGTAATCTTAAATACTCCATCGCTCATCATGGATCATAAACTTTTGGTTAAGAGGTCGCTTAAGTGTTTAAAGTTGACGCAGTCGTTTAATTTTTAACCATATCAGGAAGTAAATTGAAGTTCATTATTGATTCAGATATATCAAGTGCGCTCAAATTTTGTTATTCGATGTTATATTCATCGTAACGTCATTTACATGATTAAAATAGTATTCATCATTACCACTATTTTCCTCCTCCTCCTCCTTCGTCTCCTCCTCCTCCTCCTCCTCCTCCTCCTCCTCCTCCTCCTCCTCCTCCTCCTCATCATCATCATCATCATCATCATCATCATCATCATCATCATCATCATCATCATTATCATCATCATCATCATCATCATCATCATCATCATCATCATCATCATCATCATCATCATCATCATCATCATCATCATCATCATCATCATCATCATCATTATCATCATCATCATCATCATCATCATCATCATCATCATCATCATCATCATCATCGTCATCATCATCAATGCAATAAGTATTATCAGAATCATCTTTTGACCATTATCAGCATTCTCATCATTTATTTATATCGTCAGCACCACCATCATCATCGCCATCCTCGTTGTCATCATCAATATTAACAATATTATCATCGTCATTAATATCAACAGCATCTATAATAAGCTGCAAATAAGAAATAAATCTGTTAAATCACATTTTTATATTTTGGTCAAAATTCCCTTAGCAACGGACCGTAACCTTCCCACGCATACGTTCCCCTTTACTTCATCCTTTTCTTTGATTTTACATCCATACATTAGGTTGATTAAAGCTTTTTTGTAGACGGGTCATTTGTTGACCACCAATCCACGCACTTATAGTAAAGCATATGTTATCATCGAAAGCGCCCGTTGTCCATTAACTTAAAGAATAATTCGACAGTGCCTTATCAGCGTGAACTAAAATAGTGGAGGGTTTTTGCTAAATTGTCTTAATGCGGTATTTTAACGACCAATGTATTATAGTTCACTGAACATTTGTTCGTGTTTTTGTATTCTTGTATCTAGATGTACATGTTGCGTTCACAGTCATAATGAATAATGTTGAGCAAAAGTTTACTTTATCAAAACCCAATTCACGTTCACCGTCAACAAAACTTCTACGGAGATTTTGATCTCATAATAATTAAAATTGGAATGGAAAAAAATTATGTCACTAAATTTATACTTCAAGTTAATTACCTGTACACCATGTTTATACGAACACAAGCGACAATTTTAAAGGCCGGTGATTTTACCAATAAACAGCCGAAAATCATGAATGAAACTCAAATAATATTTACTACATCAGATAACATTCTTTTCGCGGCGCGCATGCGGATTAAAAAGACGGCTTTGCGGTTTCGTTGTGACGAAACGAATAGCGTTCAATCTTGTATAAGTATCTATTCCGCACAAGTGAAATTTTGGGCGACCGAAAAGGGAAAATTGGCGGACGTTTATGTGAGTTTTGTAAAAGGTCGATACAAGACATTCGATTCTTTGTTTATTTAGCCATCGATACGAGTCAAGCTTTGTTATTTTTAGAAAATATAAAGTCCAAGATCACAGTATAAAACAAATGAAAACACACAGACAGTATAATATTTAATGTTTAATTTTATATTGAATATAATTTTACCTTTGATTTTTATTTCTTTTAAACAGAACATTAAAGGGGCCTTTTCACAGATTTTGGCATTTTTTAACTTATTCATTAAATGCTTTATATCGATAAATGTAAACATTGGATCGTAAAAGCTCCAGTAAAAAATCAAGAATAAAATTAAAAAAAGGAAAAGAACATTGCCCGGACCAGGTTTCGAACCAGTGACCCCTGGAGTCCTGCCAGAGTCCTGAAGTAAAAACGCTTTAGCCTACTGAGCTATTCCGCCGAGTACATGTACTGCAAGTATTTTATACCTTATATAAGCAATCTTCGTAGTTTCACAAAATTTAACGACAAAAACAGAACTCTCCAAATTATTCAATCGTTTCGCGTTGCAACGCTTTATAATTTTTAGGTTTTAAAATCGTCAAAAGATGCATATAATGGCTATATTAGACCATGGTAAATGTTCTGTATTACTGTTTCCTCACAAATATCATAACTAAAACGAAAATTTGCGAATCTGAAACAACTTTTTTCAATTTTGTCAATTTACCAAAGCGTGAAAAGATCCCTTTAAATAACATTTGGTTTTATCCACGAATTTTAAATTAAAAAGCAGCAGAACAGTAATGAAAATGGAGTCAAAATGTAAGTAGCAAACATATGTTGTTATAATAATAATAGTTATAATAATAATTATAATAACAATAATAATATAGTAAAAGTAATGATAATAATAATAATAATAATAATAAGAAGAAGAAGAAGAAGAAGAAGAAGAAGAAGAAGAAAAGAAGAAGAAAGGAGAAGAAGAAGAAGATGAAGAAGAAGAAGAATCATAATAACACACTTATAATTCAAAACAAATAATAATCAAAATGGTAATAATAATAATGACTCAGGGATTACTTGCATCGAGTTCCCAGTTACACTTTACCATGACTTATCAATCAAACCATTTTTCTTTTTATTTGCAGCTTACCTTCTATTGGCTCTAGCATTTGTATCCGTCGTTGTCGGCATCGTGGAATCGGCATCAATTAACAAACGGGCGGCGGGTACGCCTGAGCCTTGCTTCGCGGTTGCCACAGGCGGCCCAGTTTCGCCAGCGAACTTCGCGGAAACGATAACTGACATCAAACTGAGGGCGCAATCTATTCAAACAATGTCTCTGGACATTAAAACCTGGGTAAGTTGTGTTGTTAGTTATTTTTGTTTTTGTTGAAGGTTTGTTTGAGATGCCGAAATCATTACTGTTATCAGGTATGTCAAGTATGCGTGCTTTGCGTTTAGTCCGGATATAATGACATATTGATAGATTTGCAACTTTGGTAAAAAAAAATGTATTACTCGTTCAAATGCTAAACACATACAATTGTTTTGTCCAGTTCATCGTAGTATTGCTTGACTAAATTATTATCATTACGATACGATTGGTGAAGAACACATAAAATGATAATCAATACATGTACCTTACACCACCATTCTGATCACCTATGAAAGATGCTTTTAAATTACATAATTCAAACGCAACTCGTTCATAAGACACGCCACAGGCATAAACGTTTACTGAAGATCATGTTGTTGTTAATTACAGCTCAAGACGCCCTCAACACCCGGGGCGAATCCTCAAGTTTCCTCGTTTCTTGCCAGCTACATGGACACGTATCATTTCACTAGTGACCCATCACTGAACGGTTCCCTGGCGGATACGACAGCTAATGTAAGTTATTTTTGTATTGTTTAAAAAAAATATTTATTGATTTTTATGATATATATTGTACATATTCATGACTGTTCGAGTATTGATGGTTGAACACACTTATCGATTTTTTATTCATATATTGAAAAATGATTAATTAATTCATCCATCCATCCATTCATTTACAATAATAGTTTTTCTAATAAGCACCAGTCACTTTCGCCATTTAGATTGAACCAGCTTTAAATTCATATGTTGATGAAATTATTTTATTTTGACGTGTATGCAATGTTTGGGTCGGTTAAAATTGTATCGTTACCTGTACTTCTCGAATGATATTTTGGCATTTTCTTTCATATCTTGATAACAAGCTTTGGCTTTCCGAACAGGAAAGAATTACTCATGAAAGCATCTTATAAAATGTATGTGTTAGGGATTCCAAACAGACACTCTTAAGAACATAGCTATGTATATGTGTAATACACGTCATATATATTTCCTAGCAAATTATGGAGCACATATTGAGCATTGTTTCAATTTCCATTGCTTTAATACGACAGAATATAGCGTACATAAATATTGTCATGGACACTGATGTTAAAAAAACATGGTTGTAATGGACATAGGGCATTTATTAAAATTCAATAAAATAAAACAAAACATTATCTATGTAAATAATATGTTATATGCAATTGGAAAATAGAAATATGATGTTCGTAAACCGTTTCAAAAATGTTTCCTAAATAATATAATCCCTTAAAATAATTTGCATCGCTATTTTATGTAATCATTTGATGGACTCGTGCGTTCAGTTGTATATTTTAGGCCTATCCCGTCTCATCGAGATAGTTCCGCGAATTCAGCTATATTTTCTATGTATTGTGAGCACTTTAGTATAAACTTTATGAACGTTTTCTTTCAAGCTGTGTTGCGGTTTAATTGATTCAATCGCGTCGCGCGCATGACTGGGCTCGGTATTTAGTAAATAGACAGTGTGTGTAATTTAGCACTGAAATCATTTTCAAATGGAAATATATCGCACTCAACAATAAATAAACAAGGGCAATTATTGAAATTATTTGTATAATTGAAATATGATCGAGTATTCACGTCGATTATCGGCAATTGTTTTGCCGTTTTTTGTTGTTGCTGTTGTTGCTTTGCTGCTGTTAAAGTAATATATAGTAGTAAAGACGCATTTTATTCTTTTGCGATTATTTTGCAAGAGTTGTATAAGCCTATTTACTGTATGTTTACGACAGACAATAGGAGCTCTTCAAACCCACTTTAAACTCTTAACGGAGGTGGCGAAGTACATCGCGGACACCCGGAAGTCCGACAAGTTCGCCAATGACGTCAGCATGGGTATCCTTGTTTCCAAACTTGAGTCGCTAGAGAGCCGAGTTTTAAGCGCCGCTTGCTCCGTTCAGATCGCGCTGAGAGCGAAAGGAAGTGACGTCACACCGTTCGAGCCAAAGTTGGCTCAAAGCTATTTGTCTATCGCAGAACCAGTGTGGAGGGTCTACATCGTTATGAACGACAGCGCGCGACTCTCTCATCCTTACCTCACTTCCGCTTACGAGCAAATTTTGGCGGTCACTTCGAATGCAACGAGTTAATGTTGGATACGGAGCGCCGTAATTGTATGGTTAATTTAGGATCTTACTTCCTTATCCGAATTCTAAAAGGATTTGTTTGGCGGAAAATGTTTGATTAACTTGATGTTTTTTCTCATTTGAAACCATTAATTTGTACTTGAATCGTGTATTTATTTGTTTTGTTTTTGTTTCTATTTGATACCTGTCACAACATCCAACACCTAAAGGATAAATTTATAATTTGAATAGAAGTTGTGTAAAAAAATAGTTGATAATTAATTCTATAAAGGCAAATTACGGAAATGTATTCCCAAAACGTAAAATTGCTAATGTGAAAGCGACAAGACAATTACATATTTTACTAAAAGAAATTATTACTTGAAATTGTTCACTTACTGAAATGATCAAAAGGTGTCATGTACCAAGAGCATTTACATTTTGTAAATATTCATTGTATTTATTAATTGTTTAGTTAGATATTTGTTTACTTACATGTGTTATTGCCAAATGTCGTACCAACGTCTTTCAAAACGGATGCTAGCAACTCGTTGAATTGTTATATTTATACTATGCAGTTGTGTATGGGTGTGTTATTTACTTTTACAGTTGCATAATGTTTTGCATCATATGTGCAAATTTTGCAAATTTTTGTTACACATTTTTTTCTAGAGTTGTCCTGTTTCTTAAAACTTAAAAAGCACAAAAGATTGTAGTGCTTTTCCTTTTTTAAGTAATTTAATCCTATTGCATTTTTATATATAACATGTTGTTCACATAATTTAAATGTTAACATTCAATTGATATTTAATCACTATAAAAATGTAATCAATAACAAAAAAAATCGTGCCGTGGCGCTATTATATTAAATTCATGGTTGTTTAATCAAACAAAAAGTGACATTGTTATATTGGCTTTAAATTAACCTGTTATTATCTGCTTAATGACGATGCTTTCACATTTTCGCCGTACATAAACTTTACATTTTGCTAGTTGTATGCATCGCCATTGGCAAATGAAATGGCGCATATTTATTTGTGTAAATGCGGAACTAGCTAATGAAATAACATAAATAACTGTAATGTTATTATCTACACTTCAAATGTATTATATTATATTATAATTTATTA
This sequence comes from Dreissena polymorpha, assembly GCF_020536995.1. Lineage (NCBI taxonomy): Eukaryota > Metazoa > Mollusca > Bivalvia > Myida > Dreissenidae > Dreissena > Dreissena polymorpha. Next base: position 13,874,641 of record NC_068368.1, on the reverse strand, counting down.
TAATATGTTTGAATATTGTGTATACACCCTACGTGCTAAAAAGGTTGTCAATTTTGCTAACTGTGTGTTGTTCTGTGTTGTTGTAGTGTTTTTTTTTGTTCTTCTTTTGTTTTTTAGCTTAAAGGGACCTTTTTATAGTTTGGTGCTGAATAGCAATGTTTTCTCTACAATAAATTATTTTGACCTCATTTAATAGAATCAATCTTCAAAACATACATAGCAGATGGTAAAAATTCAGCATTTCACGCAAACATTGTTCTCTACTTGGAACAAAACATTTTTAAAGAGCATAACAAGGACATATTAAGAAAATGATACATCTTTTCCAGTATATATTAGATACATGTTTTTTAACGAAAATGAAAAATACTTGTTTTTTTCTCACTAACATCAATTTAAAATAAAGAAGAGACTTGTTGCACTTTACTTCGGTTATTTAATTACCAGAACCTTAGAATTCACTATGTAGCATTCTCTCAATAGGTATGCCATTGCAAGGGTCAAGGGGTCTGGAAAAAGTTATTTGCTTTCAATGGTGGTACTCTCTGGTACTCTCTTCCTCAGCATATCAGAGATGTCAAAAGTATTTCATCTTTTCAACACAGTATTAGGGAGCATTTTTTAAAGACAGGTAGATTTTTAAAATGCATCTCTTTAAGATTGCTTACTCTTGATTTAATACGAATGTTAATATATATAGTTTTATTGTGTCTTATCTAGTTGCTGTATGATTATTCTATAGCATGGTAATTAATTATCAGAATATATTCTATGCAAAAGTTAGTGTAACTTAAATATGCCATATGTCTTTCATTATTATATACTGTGATATTATTATATACTGTGATATAAAACGTTGTCTCCTATGTCATACAATATTATATCTAAAGGACCACAATGGAAATAAGGGTTTAATTGCAAACCCTTTATTGTGTAATCCTTAAGTATAATGTTGATTGACATGGATTTGTTTATACATGCAGGTTGTTTTCATTATTTTTTTGTGTGTATATAACATGCTGCCATGTAAATCTATGCATTTTATGTTGAAATAAATCTATCTATCTCTCTGTTTATGTTAAAGCTAATTAAGCAAATAAGATCGAATGTAGTGCAAATGAACGAACATTAAAATTAAGCATGGGATTAAAACAAATGCACGGAAAATTAGTGTCGGTTGGTCTAGCTGTAGCCAACACCGTGTACGATCCGTATCGTTGATTGTCGTAATAAATACGTTACGTGTATGATCCGTATTGCTGAATGTTGTAATAAACACGTTACGTGTATGATCTGTGTATAACGTTCGTTTAATGTGTTGGACACCTTACTAATAAACACGGTACGTGTATGATCAATATTGCTGATTGTTGTAATAAACACGTTATTGTGTATAACGTTTCGTTAATGTGTTGGAAATCTTACTAATCGCTGCTTACTGTGCTCTGTCAAAGATGTGATGTTTTTATATTTTTACTCTAGTACCTTTTTCAAAATAAAATATAATACATTATTTGCTGCGTTTGTATTAATATATAATATAGCATGGGCTATGGAAAAAAACGGAACTGATTGCCTGTTCGTAAAGAGTGGTCCTTGCTGTGCATGTGCAGTCCGCACAGTATTATTATGGACCTCTTTTAGGACTTCACAGGCTAATATTTGTAGACATTTCACACACATGCATTAAGTCCAGTTTGTCTAGATATTTTATTTTGAGTATCTGAGGCATTGAATATCACTGTAATTGCTGGTCAAAACCTAAACATTTGTTGTTTGTTTTTACGAATTATCGCGAACTTCGAATTATTTAATTGAGCTTTTTTATATTAAATGTCCAAATTCTTTAAGTTAATAAATAATAAAAGAAATACACAATCAAGTGATTTAACGCATATGTTTTGAATGACATATGTTTAGTATTTTTTAAATTTCAAGTCTGCCATTTTGCAAGTATTTCATTTAGTGCCTTTTAAGGCGTCTTTACGACAAGGGAGCATATAAAGAGAAAACATAACATATACAATTAGTGGGGTTTAATACGATTGTTTTGGGGTGGGATGGGATGGGAAAGGGTGGGATAGAATGGGATGGGGTGGGGTTCCACAAAAGAGGCCCTTTGAACTTACATCTTATAACGTGTATCTGTATATATATATATATATATATATATATATATATATATATATATATATATATATATATATACACTGCTGAGTGAAATATGTTACTTACTTATTATCTTTATCATCCGAATAAATAGTTATCATTGAAGGACTTTTCTTGCTTGTTTGTTGATTTTGTGGAAACAATCAGGGCGAAGCGTGGCTTATATAAATGTGTAGGTCGAACATGCAAGGATATTCACCCAACAGGTTGTTCAGTCATAGAGTTTCAGACGTTCATTTATGATTATATTTCCACTTGAAGTATAACAATATTTTTTACATATGTAAAAAAAGTATCAAATATGTAATTTATCCAAAGTCAACATTTGCATTTTAGTCTTTAGCTCACAACTAATGTAGAGAGGCAGGTTTTCAAGTCAGTCTGCTTTTAGCTACGCTAGGAACGATAACTGCAAGTCAGTGTGCTGTTGGCTGCTAGGAACGATAACCACTGCCTGTCTTCAGTACCTGCAGTACAATTATGCAGACGACGAATGCTAGGAGCGTCTGCTCTACTACTGCAGTGTGTGTATTTAATCAACAGTGTTTAACAGCTTGTAAGACGACATTGGCCAGTATAGTGTTTATCATTGAAATCTGTACATATTGGCTGCTTTTAGAGAAAACGGGGCTTTACGCATGTAAAATAAGATTAGCCTGTGCACACTGATTAGCCTGCGCAATGCACACAAGCTAATCAAGGACGAAACTTTCTGATTTTATGGTGTTTTTCGTTTAAAAACAGCCTCTGGTACTTAGATGTAAAGTAATGCATATGCATTAAGCACTGTTTTAGCCAAAATGAAGCTAAAATTATCTTTTTTATTAATGATTTAAAAAAAAACACATCTCGACCTTTGCTTTAATACACACTCTTTATAAATTTGAATGGGTTGTGTTCATTTTAAACTTGAGATATAAACAACTATAACATAATTTTGAAAACTGAGTCGAGTCTAAGATTATACAACAGCGAACAACTTCAGTGCCTTCAGCGCTTTGACTAAATTTTGAATTAAATAATCGATTCTACTACGCCAGTTATACTTCACTGTGAGGGACTTAGCTGTGCGTGAATATCAACACGTAATAATGATAAAGATAAACTGTTCAAGCCGCGTTTTATTACACGGGTTAATACGTCAGCAGTAAAGAACCCATAAAGTCCTGAATGAAACTATTTACTACATCAGATAAAATTCCTTTCGCGCCGAGGGATTAAATCTGTAGTGTGGTTGCATTTTTAAACATGAAGCGCTCTAACTTTCTTAAGCAATATCGGTGACAACAAATACAAATTGCGGATGGTTTGGGATTTCGTGAGACTCGTAATAGTTTGATGCAAATTATCCAATCACTCAATTATTTAATGATAAATGGGAGTTGGGCTTAAATTATTTAGTTATTTTCAGAAAAAATGAAAGTCTGATAATCTCAGTGAAAAACCTATCAAAACACACGTAAATTGAAGCACTTAAGGATCAACTTATTGTTGACTTAAATCAGGCCATTTTTGTAAATTGTTTTAGAAAACATTATTTGAACCTATACACCCCAGGAAACCCGATACCTTGCGGGTCGTGTAATACCATAGGGGACAGTGCTGTGCATTTTGGCATGAACTTACATAGGGTAAGTAAATTGGAAAAATTAAATTTTTCGGCTAGATTGAACTTTACCGGTACGTAGTTGTTTACCACTATCGACAAAGCGGGGGTTTTGGGGCGGTAGCCCCCGATACTAAGGAAATATATAGGATAAAAAGGATTATAAGGTGTTGCGTTAGTTGTTATGTGTTAGGTGTTAAGGGTTAGGGTTAGGGTTAGGGTACGCTGTAAGATGTTAAGTGTTGCGTACCGGTAACGTTCAATCGTCCCAATTTTTCAAAGTCCAATTTGAAACAACTGTGTATTAACATTGATAACAAAGGTATTGGCCTGCATGTAGACAAACTCCTGACACATTTTCTTAAAAAATGAGCGAAATGTGGCTCCCTGAAGTAGAAGATCGGGCAAAACGGGCAATGTTCAGGTATTTAGGGGAGACAAAACTGCTTTAATTTGCAAGCCACTACAATAATTAAAGGATTTATACAAACTTTCACATGTCTGCCATAACCTCTCAGCAGGGTTTCACCAGAAAAACTATTTATTGTGGAGAAGTTTGCGTTTTTAATGACCATGTTGGGAAAACATTGATACCATCTGGGGAGGACCAGGAAACCATATGTGGGTAGTGACTTGTAATTCTTTTTCGTGACAAAAAACCTAATTTTCAGCCATTTTAATGCAATTTCTTTGCTTTGTAGAGGCCTATAGTAAATGTATGTGAGCACATATGCATACAAATTTACTTTTAATGCTTATTAATACATGCAATGATATTATTTGGCTTTCATCCAACATCATTTCAGAAACTTGAATCCTTTGTCTTAATCTTAATAACTAACTCGTTTGCCAGTTTATGCTAAAATTACATTGTATCACAATGCTAGTGTTGCCCCCCCACCCCCAACACACACATTATTATACCGCCACAAAGTCTGTTTGGGGGCTATATAGGAATCAGTTTGTCCCGATCGTCCCTGTCCCAGTATGTTACGTCCGTCCCGATTTTTTGTCTGTTTGTCCGCCCGATTTATTTTCATGAAATAAATTGTGAACAAATGAACATACAACATTCAAACTTCATATGTTGATGCAACCTTATTAGCTTTATATATATATAATTTAATTTTACAATTTCATATCATAAAACTTATCAAAAAACAAAACATTCAAGGATCATAAATATTACAGAGTTAGTTACATGACTATGATTAAAACTTTGTGGTTGCCATGGTAACCATTTAAAAAATTTTAAATTCATGCAGTTATTTTAAGCCGTTATTGTTGAATGGAATATAAATCATTAAAAATGCATACTGTAATAAAGTGAGTATAGGTTAAATGTCTTCAACATTCAAACATATATCAACATGAGAGCTATCGTTACTCTAAAATCTATCATTGTCATTGCACAAAGGCAAAGACTGCTTGTGATTGTAAATTTGTTACAGCAACTAACTGTAATATGAGCTTTAATTAGTCCCATTTTGGTTGGCCACTTGCATTATTACATCTGCAAGTGGGATAGACATAGGAATAGTTGCTTTGCACAGTTTTCCATTTCATTCTTTTAGTATATCACATGCATTTAGCAACATGCTTAGTGTTTTCTTTGTGGTGTGTATTAATACTTATCAAACTTCTTCTCAAGAAAGGTCAGATATCTATCTATCTATCTATCTGTCTGTCTGTTCTGTCGTCTGTCTGTCTGTCTGTCTGTCTGTCTTCTGTCTGTGCTGTCTGTCTGTCTTGTCTGTCTGTCTGCGTCTGTCTGCTGCTGTCTGTCGTTGTCTGTTGTGTCATGTCGTGGCTGGCCTGTCTGGTCTGTCTGTCTGTCTGTCTGTCTGTCTGTCTGTCTGTCGGTCTGTCTGTCTGTCTGTCTGTCTGTCTGTCTGTCTGTCTGTCTGTCTGTCTGGTCTGTCTGTCTGTTCTGTCTGTCTGTATGTCTGTCTGTCTGTCTGTCTGTCTGTCTGTCTGTCGTCTGTCTGTTCTGTCGTCTGTTCTGTCTGTCTGTCGTCTGTCTTGTCTGTCTGTCTGGTCTGTCTGTCTAGTCTGTCTCGTGTCTGTCTGTCTGTCTTCTGTCTGTCTGTCTGTCTGATCCTGTCTGATCCTGTCTGTCTGTCTGTCTGTACTGTCTGTCTGTCCTGTCTCTGTTCTTGTCTGTCCTGTCTGTCCTGTCTGTCTGTCTGTCTGTCTGTCTGGTCTGTCTGTCTGTCTGTCTGTCTCGGTCTGTCTCTGGTCTGTCTGTCTGTTCTGTCTGTCCTGTCTGTCTTCTGTCTGTCTGTCTGTCTGTCTGTCTGGTCGGTCTCGTGCGCCTGTCTGTCCTGATCTGTCTGTCTGTCTGTCTGTCTGTCTGTCTGTCTGTCTGTCTGTCTGTCTGTCTATCTATACTGTCTAACTCCCCTTGCGGTTATTATTGACAATGTGGTGAACGAACCAGTTATCGAACACATAGGGAATTACATTAAAATTGAAACACTTAAATAACAAAAACATTATGTTTTAAAGGTCCTATAAAGGTGAACATCCATAATTATTTACCGATTTTTAAATGTTTTTTTCATATTTTATTTATAAAGGTTATCAAAAAACAATATATATATGCTATAGGGCATTACCATAAAAAATGAGCAATACAACTTGTTTTGAGCTCAAAACACAGTGTCCTCCAAGTCAATTCTGTTTACAAACAATCAGTTTATTTACATCGCTGTTTACTCGGGAAAGTGAATGTGACTCAGGTCACCAAAAATATATCGTTGATTTTCAACGTTTTCCAGTATCACTCACAGAGTAGGTCTCTTCTAAGTGTTTAAAACGTTTGTAGTGATCTAATCAATTACTTTCTGCTGGTAAAAAGTTGTTTAAAATAGAATTAAAATTCAATTTCTTTCGGCTATTTTTAGCATACGTCACCGCTTTCAGGCTACACACCACGTTAGTTGCAAAGTTGTAAACATTTCTTCCAATTATGAAGCGGGTATATCTTCCATAATTCTTGATAACGTTGCACCTAAGCTGTGTTATTAGCATTTTTTTATGCAAGAGTAACTGAAATCCGGTAAAAATTAGACCAGTTTATATGCACAAAAATTGGATTTGTAACCTTTATAGGGCCTTTAACAAATGACTAAAAGTTAAATCATGTAATAACTTATCTGTAAAATTTTCCAGCAAATATCCTTCAAGAATTCATAACAATGATTAAACTTGTCTTTGAACAAGGTGTTATTCTTTTAATCAACTGTACTTTGTGTGGTTAAATGTATAAAATCGGTATCAACGTCATGTGTTGAAGTCTTGTTTGAGGCTATAAATTAGCAATGGCAAAATTCGTTGAAAGGGAAGTAACAAGTCAGCTCATTGAAATTAAAAGGTCAAAATCAACTATTTGTTTGATAGACAATTCTTTCAAAGGCCAGTCTGTGCCGATTTTTATGTTACTTTAATACGCTAAACAGTAAAATCACAGAAAACTTAAGGCAATCTAAACAAAAATTAAGCGCAAGTTTAGCGACTTCATTTCAAATGAGGTTTTCTCATTATGACACTTGCCGAATTAGCACCAAAAGTCTCAGGACACGCCACATAAATATTATACAAACAAACCCTATATACACTTATTAAGACATCATTTTTATGTACCTATCCAATTAATGTTTGCGACAAAACAGTCAAGTCTTTCTTTATATTTTCCAAAATAGTGATGTTAAAAAGAAATAAAATTTGAGAATGTTGAAAAGGCACTATTGATAATATATAAGGCATTAAAATTGCAATTGAATGCATATGTGCCCACATACACTTACTGTAGACCTCTACAAAGCAAAAAAAATTGCAACATAATGGCTGAAAAAGAATTATAAATTCACTGCCCACATATGGTTTCCTGGTCCTCCCCAGATGGTATCAATGTTTTCCCAACATGGTCATTAAAAACGCAAATTTCTCCACAATAAATCGTTTTCTGGAGAAACCCTGCTGAGAGGTTATGGCAGACACGTGAAAGTTTGTATAAATCCTTTAATTATTGTAGTGGCTTTCAAATTAGAGAAGTTGTTTCTCCCCTAAATGCCTGAACATGGCCCGTTTTGCCCGATCTTCTACTTCAGGGAGCCACATTTCGCTCATTTTTTAAAGAAGATTTGTCAGAATATTTTCTACATGTAGGCTTATTCCTTTGTTATCAGTGTTAATACACAGTTGTTTCAAATTGGACTTTGAGAAATTTATTTTTTCCAATTTACTTACCCTATGTAAGTTCATGCCAAAATGCACAGCACTGTCCCCTATGGTATTACACGACCCGCAAGGTATCGTGTTTCCTGGGGTGCTATATTTCGTAATTTAAAGGCATACTAAAAACGAAAATGCATTCACAATATGATGTGACGATGAATTGAATATATAACTTAGAAATTATTGCATTTTTAGTTCTGAGCGTTAGCTCACACTAATGTAGAGACGCGGTTTTCCAAGCCAGTTCGCTAGGATCGATAACTGCAAGTCAGTCTGCTGTTAGCTAAGCTAGGAACGATAACCACTGCCTGTCTTCAGTACCTGCAGTAAAGTTATGCAGACGACGAATGATAGAAGCGTCTGCTCTACTACTGCAGTGTGTATTTAATCAATAGTGTTTAACAGCTTGTAAGACGACATTGGCCAGCCTAGTGTTTATCATTGAAATCTGTACATATTGGCTGCTTTCAGGGAAAACGGGGCTTAATGCATGTCAAATAAGATAAGCCTGTGCACACTCATTAGCCTGTGCAATGCGCGCAAGCTAATCAAGGACGAAACTTTATGATTTTATGGTGTTTTTCGTTTCAAAACAGTCTCTTGTTAACTACTATTAATCAGATGTTTTTAAATGGGAAAGTTCAGAAGCACACCGAAAATAAACTGATAAGATAAGTACGTGTTATGAATTGCAAACTTAAACCGAAAGGTAATTTAAATTATACAGCCATGAATATGTGTTAAACACGTTATTTATATGGACAGAGTAGGCACGTTTGTGCATGTTAATATTTCTTAAAAAAGGAAACAAGTATTGCATGTAAGGAGATTTAACTTTGAAGGGAAATAAAGCGAAAACAACACTTTTGTTGTGATTGACATTGGGAATTTATTTCAAATTCCATACACGAGAAGAACATATTATGTACATAATCATATGAAGCATGACTGGAAAAAACTATGTTTTGCAATCAATATGATGAGAAAGTGGACGAACAAATTAAATTAAATGTACAAAATTACCGCTTTAACACATGTATTACTTATATGAATTTCTGCAGAACAAATGTTTTCAAAACTAATGTATCCATTTATATGCGTTGCATCACTAGTCTATGAAATTCTTCAAGTCATCTAAACCGCAACTAATCTCGAGATCAGCCGATATGAACGTTCCGCAAATTCAGCTACTTTTACTATTTATGTACTTTTGCATTTAATAATACGCTTTATTACAGTGCGTTCAAGTGGTTCTGCGGTTAAGTTGATTGATTCTCTTCCCGCACTTTACGAAGTTTTAAACCTTGTAAATGTTAAGTGTGTGCAATTTGACGCTCAAATGTAAGTCAATCAGCATTACATAACTAATGTTTATTCGATTCAGAATAAACCATTTTATCCAACGCAAGCTTTTTCACTATTATTGTGTTATATATACGAATTATCCTTCATACAAGAGTTAACTTTTCTCCCGCGTAAAGGCGCTGAACCGTAGTATATAATGGGCTCCAATTCCACGTGCGTTCTTTTACCCTCTTGTATCATTGCTGAGTAAGTTGCATTTCATTGTTTATTAATGAATTTATTTTAAACACCCAGCCACTTCCCTGTGACGTTTTAGAATGAACATCGATACTCGCCATTTCTTCATATATTTTCAGCCATTGTTACGTGTTCCCTTCGCCTTTAGTCGTCAAGGCTGATCAGACACTGATTGAATATATTATTGACTTCCGTTGACAGAGTGCTGTCTGTGTTTTAACACAATAAATTATAAACATTCTTTTGGGTAAATTGTAACTTAGTTGAAAAACGAGTCGGAAACGACTGCACTGATTTATGAGACTCGAACTGAATATAAATTTGAAAAAGAAGGTTTTGACTAAATATAGTTTTTAATTCCAAAGTGGCCGATTTTGGAACTGAATTGCGATCACGTAAAATTACTAGCATGGACTCAATTGAACAAACACAAATGATACACATAAACTTTATAACTTGACTTTGTTCATTTACTGACATGATCGAAGCATTGTCATGCAATTTGAGCATTTAAATATGGTAAATATTCATCGTATATATTTATTTTGATAAGATATTTATTTGTTTACTAATGGCATTTACAATTTGTTAATATTCATCGTGTTTATGCCTTTGTTTTTATATATTTATTTATTTACTTACATGTGTTTTTTCCTTATGTCATACCAATTTCTTTGAATGGGAATAACCAACCGATCTGTGGACTATTTACTTATACATATGCAGTTTTGTATATGTTATATATACGTTTACATATTTTTGCTAACGTGCGCAAATTGTACACATCATTTTGTGACATGTATTGTTTTAACAGTTGCCCTATTTTCCAAAGCTATACAGGTACATACGAAAGTTGTGTTCTTCATTGTTTAAGTTATTAATTCAATCGTGTAGGGATTTTCATTAAAACCATGTCCAACATAAGGTTAACATTATATTGATTATTATGTTCACGGTGTTATTACTACAATTTCTACGCATTATCGAATCATTATTAAATTTAATAAAATTTCACAACAAATACACTGCTTAGGGTTTTAATTTTATTTTTGTTATTCGTAGTTGTTTTCTTACACAAAACGTGAAATAGTGATAATCGATTAAAATGTACGTTTACGATGTGTTAAATAACTACGTTGCTTTGATATTCATGCTGTACATTAAGTTTACATAGTGTGTGCTATATGCTTGGTCATTGGTATATGAAACGATTCATTATTTGAGTAAATGATGAACAAGTGAATGAAATGGTATATCTGGCTGTAATTATAAATGTTTCTACATTTCAAATTTATTTTAAAATGCGGCGTTAATTTCGTCCCATGTATTACAACGATTGTCAAATGTGCAAATTATTAGTTTTTTAGTTGTGAATGTGTAGTTATGTTGTTATTGTGTAGTTTTGTTTTTCAAATTAAATGGACATTTTCATAGTAATATGCTGAAAAAAATGTGTTATCTATAAAAATAATGGTTAAATCCCGCATAGTAAAACATTAATACGACAAAGACATAACGGATATTAAATTTTTCAAACTAGACATTTAACGTGAAACTTTTTCTCCAAACCATAAAATAAAATCACTAGTAGTAGTAGTAGTAGTAGTAGTAGTAGTAGTAGTAGTAGTAGTAGTAGTAGTAGTAGTAGTAGTAGTAATGGTAGTGGTAGTAGTAGTAGTAGTAGTAGTAGTAGTAGTAGTAGTAGTAGTAGTAGTAGTAGTAGTAGTAGTAGTAGTAGAAGTAGTAGAAGTAGTAGTAGTCGTAGTAGTAGTAGTAGTAGTAGTAGTAGAAGAAGTAGTAGAAGTAGTAGTAGTAGTAGTAGTTGTAGTAGTAGTAGTAGTAGTAGTAGTAGTAGTAATAGTAGTAGTAGTAGTAGTAGTAGTAGAAGTAGTAGTAGTAGTAGTAGTAGTAGTAGTAGTAGTAGTAATAGAAGAAGAAGTAGTAGTAGTAGTACTAGTAGTAGTAGTAGTAGTAGAAGTAGTAGTTGTAGTAGTAGTAGTAGTAGTAGTTGTAGTAGTAGTAGTAGTAGTAGTAGTAGTAGTAGTAGTAGTAGTAGTAGTAGTAGTAGTAGTAGTAGTAGTAGTAGTAGTAGTAGTACTAGTAGTAGTAGTAGTAGTAGTAGTAGTAGTAGTCATCATAGTTGTAGTAGTAGTAGTAGTAGTAGTAGTAGTAGTAGTAGTAGTAGTAGTAGTAGTAGTAGTAGTAGAAGTAGTAGTAGTAGTAACAGTAGTAGTAGGGTTAGTAGTAGTAATATTAGTATTAGTATTAGTAGTAGTAGTAGTAGTAGTAGAAGTATTAGTAGAAGTAGTAGTAGTAAAAATAATGGTTAAATCCCGCATAGTAAAACATTAATACGACAAAGACATAACGGATATTAAATTTTTCAAACTAGGCATTTAACGTGAAACTTTTTCTCCAAACCATAAAATAAAATCACTAGTAGTAGTAGTAGTAGTAGTAGTAGTAGTAATAGTAGTAGTAGACGTAGTAGTTGTAGTAGTAGTAGTAGTAGTAGTAGTAGTAGTAGTAGTAGTAGTAGTAGAAGTACTAGTAGTAGTAGCAGTAGTTGTAATAGTAATAGTATTTGTATTAGTAGTAGTAGTAGTAGTAGTAGTAGTAGTAGTAGTAGTAGTAGTAGTAGTAGTTGTAGTTGTAATAGAAGTAGTAGTAGTAGTAGTAGTAGTAGTAGTAGTAGAAGTAGTAGTAGTAGTAGTAGTAGTAGTAGTAGTAGTAGAAGTAGTAGTAGTAGTAGTTGTTGTAGTAGAACTAGTAGTAGTAGAAGTAGTAGTAGTAGTAGTAGTAGTAGTAGTAGTAGTAGTAGTAGTAGTAGTAGTAGTAGTAGTAGTAGTAGTAGTAGTAGTAGTAGTCATCATAGTTGTAGTAGTAGTAGTAGTAGTAGTAGTAGTAGTAGTAGTAGTAGTAGTAGTAGTAGTAGTAGTAGAAGAAGTAGTAGTAGTAGTAACAGTAGTAGTAGGGTTAGTAGTAGTAATATTAGTATTAGTATTAGTAGTAGTAGTAGTAGTAGTAGAAGTATTAGTAGAAGTAGTAGTAGTAAAAATAATGGTTAAATCCCGCATAGTAAAACATTAATACGACAAAGACATAACGGATATTAAATTTTTCAAACTAGGCATTTAACGTGAAACTTTTTCTCCAAACCATAAAATAAAATCACTAGTAGTAGTAGTAGTAGTAGTAGTAGTAGTAATAGTAGTAGTAGACGTAGTAGTTGTAGTAGTAGTAGTAGTAGTAGTAGTAGTAGTAGTAGTAGTAGTAGTAGTAGTAGAAGTACTAGTAGTAGTAGCAGTAGTTGTAATAGTAATAGTATTTGTATTAGTAGTAGTAGTAGTAGTAGTAGTAGTAGTAGTAGTAGTAGTAGTAGTAGTAGTAGTAGTAGTAGTAGTAGTTGTAATAGAAGTAGTAGTAGTAGTAGTAGTAGTAGTAGAAGTAGTAGTAGTAGTAGTAGTAGTAGTAGTAGTAGAAGTAGTAGTAGTAGTAGTAGTTGTAGTAGAACTAGTAGTAGTAGAAGTAGTAGTAGTAGTAGTAGTAGTAGTAGTAGTAGTAGTAGTAGTAGTAGTAGTAGTAGTGGTAGTAGTAGTAGTAGTAGTAGTAGTAGTAGAAGTAGTAGTAATAGTAGTAATAGTAGTAGTAGTAATCATTGTTGTGGTAGTAGTAGTAGTAGTAGTAGTTGTAGTAGTAGTAGTAGTTGTAGTAGTAGTAACAGTAGTAGTAGGGGTAGAAGTAGTAGTAGTAGTAGTAGTATTAGTAGTAGTAGTAGTAGTAGTAATAGAAGTAGTAGTAGAAGTAGTAGAAGTAGTATTAGCAGAAGTAGTAGTAGTAGTAAAAGTAGTAGTAGTAGTAGCAGTAGTAGTAGTAGAAGTAGTAGTAGTAGTAGTAGTAGTAGTAGTAGTAGTAGTAGTAGTAGTAGTAGTAGTAGTAGTAGTAGTAGTAGTAGTAGTGGTAATAGTAGTAGTAGTTGTAATAGTAGTAGTAGTAGTAGTAGTAGTAGAAGTAGTAGAAGTAGTAGTAGTAGTAGTAGTAGTAGTTGTTGTTGTAGTAATAGTAGTAGTAGTTGTAGTAGTAGAAGTTGTAGTAGTAGTAGTAGTAGTAGTAGTAGTAGAAGTAGTAGTAGTAGCAGTTGTTGTAGTAGTAGTAGTAGTAGTAGTAGTAGTAGTAGTAGTAGTAGTAGTAGTAGTAGTAGTAGTAGTAGTAGTAGTAGTAGTAGTAGTAGTAGTAGTTATCATTATCATCATATATATGAATATTTTCAGTGTTCGACTGCATATTGGTGTTGTTTAAACCGAATTGGAGGGAAGGGTACCAAATAGGAAAGAAAGATTTCCGATGTGTCGTTTTTGTTTTGAAATGATCATCATTGTAAAGGAATATGAAATTGAAAAACATAATAAACCGTTAGTCCTGTTTCAGATCTGTTAATTCATAAAAGCACTCCTTCATATCGATATATCTATGTATATGGCGCACGTTTCGAAAGGAGTGTATACATAAAAATATTAAACATGTTTGTAACGTTTCACAGCTTTTTAATTTCTAATTATGATAACCCATAAAAGAAAAGAAAGTATGTCCATCATGAGTCTAGGTCTTTAGTATTATTTTTCTACCTGATGAACAGTCTTATTTAATCTGAGCCAAATGGTTGGAATACTGCCATTTCAACAATATGTGAACGAATCCCTTTAAGGTACAAATTACGATCATTTTTTATGAAACAAACTATAAATAAACACATTACTTTCTAACATCGTAAAGTTACTGAACAAATCAATGAAGTTATTCATTATCTACCTATTTGTATAATATAATTGCGTTCTGTCGAGTTAAGCTGTTTACTTTCTAAACGGTTGATATTCAATTTATGGGTTGTTATGGTTACGCAATATAATTTGAATATGTAACTAATAGTTACATATTTGTGTACAATTGTATAATTTTAAATTGGCAGTTAAGGTCGGAAAATATTGTGAGATATTTTGTTTTTACAGTTTATCCCAAAACATATATTTAAAAAGATGTTATGGTAAGTTTAAGTCGTTAAAAATAATGAAGTTTTAATTTCTAGAAACATTAAGTTAACATTTTATATACATGTAGGTTTACCGTTTAAATACAACGATCATTTAACATTATACGAAACAGTTTATTATTTTAATTATAAAAGTTTAGAAGAATAAAAATACACTAATGTGTAAGCTTGTTTTATTGTCAACTTTAAGGGACATTTTCGTAGCTTGATAAATATTGCTATCTTGTCTTTAATATTTGACTTTTATAACCTTTAATTTTATCCATTGTGTGCCTTAATTGCCAACAAAATATTGTGTAAGTAATACAAAATAAAAAAACCTGCAACGAGTAAATGTGTTGTCTTCAAACCATCAACTTCGATACACAAAAAGATTTTTAAAGCATTTTTAAATAATTAAAATAAACTGCCAAAATCTTTGAAATCGCGCTTTAAGAGTTTACCCCTTTTCAACTTATTATATATCGCATGTTGTAATTAACGCGTTGACTTTCGACTTTCTTGGTGTTTTTTGTTAAAGGTTTTGAACGCTTTATTTACCGATGTTAATTGTTTTCTTTTTTTAGATCTTGATCCGTATTCACCATTCGATTATAAAATTTATTAGATCTTCCCCGAAAACACCAAGGACTGGTTCTAGTCCAATGAAACGGACTAAAGCACGTTTGAAATAAAAAAACATAGGCTTTCTATGCAATCGAGCTGAAAGAAGCAAGTTCAAACCAAATAAGTGTGTGGATTGTTAAATTGTGTCTCAAGAAGTGTCAAATTTTGTGTCAAATTAAACTGTTTTGAAAACTATATATAACTGTACATTAAAACAATACAGATGCAATATTATTATTTAGAATTAATGCCTCAGAATGTATAAGTGAATATGAAGTGGAATAGATGTTTGATTGTAAAAGAATGTTCATTACTTAAGTATTTGTGCAACTGAAGTACTTTGGATTAAATGTAATAACTAAATTTGCATTATACGTCTCAAGGTGGCGGCATTCATATTCACCCCTCTCTGTCCCATCGTCTTATTACTCGTCTTTCCGTCCTTCCTTCCGTCCGTCAGACTTTTTGTCGTTCAGAGTTCAGAGATTAAGATAAATGAACCAGCATCGGAATTTGCGTACATCCGTACATTACTTTTTATATAACAGTCATTCCTTATTTTAGAGCTTCGCTCGCGTGAAACTAACGCGTGTATGTTTCTAAAGAGATGAAACGTTACAATTCATGAACACGTGTGCATCGACATATTTTGGTTCGGATGATCTCTTCAGGACTTATAGCACTTTTAGCCTAAGAATTTCATGTTCAAACTGTTGTCGCGTAAGTGTAAAAGCATAGTTGCTAGATGGACGAAAACTTTCCAAACACAGTAAACTTACTCAAATTCATATGTTTGTTTCACTTAAATTTGAATTACCGGAGTTATGAAACCTTTGAGCCAAAAAAGACATTTTAACTTTTGTTGCGCAAAACTCAAAACGTATTGCGGATAAAGAAAAGTACATGTGTACAAACAAATGAGACAGGATATTAACTTGCAGCCCTTTTTATCACAATTGCTAATTAAGAACTTGCTTTTTAGGGGGAAAAGGAGCCTCACATGCAATTTAATAAAATATCGTCAACATTAATTTATTCGCAAAAACAAAACAAAACTACGAATAACTTACATTGGTTATTTGTGTCGTATATAGAACAAAACGGCCTGTGGAGCTTACACCATTGTTAAGCCTTACAGTTTTCGTCCAATCGGTCAAAATATGTACTTGCAAAATATATTGATAAATCATCTTAAACTTTCTTTAAACTGCAAAGTTATGGCCCAAGGAGTATTCTTATCCAATATGCCTTCTACGCTGTTGCCGCAAATACAGTTTACAAATCTGTATCAATAAATCAAATCAAAGTTGAACGTTAAGCATTATGGTTTCCTCAGCTCGGTTTAATGAATTATCGCGACGACACAAACTTTACAGCTGAGGCCTTTCATTCATAAATATGTATCGAGCATAGTAAAGTACCTTATCCGTATCCTACTGTTGTTCGGTGAAGAAATGAATACCCGCAATATCCGATATGTTTTACTAGTAATGGATAATTATTTTACATGGCTTTGCAATTGCAAACCATCCAGACATAGCCCATGACAATACATGCGGCTTAAATCAGTTAACAACACTAACCTACATACATGACTAACCGACATAAGTGACATAAAACGCACCCTAGACAATTATAAAAAGAATATCGATTCAACGCATTTATATTAAAATAATCAAAAAGTTCGTGGTGGTACTTTCGATATATTTTAATACGGTAATAAATATCAAGAGCCATTTGATAAACATGTAGGCAGAAATTTAGGTAATGTCGGAGCTAGTCTCTTAGTCACCCAACTTGCCCGACTGTCCACTCTGCCCCTTTTGAGCAAAAGTACATTTGTTACCTGTTCCTTGTTTGATCCAAGATGACAACAAGCAAAAATGCGTTGGTTTCGCCCGAAAGTCAATGCTTATTAACCTAAGTTCAACGCGGAAGTACAAACGGGTTCGATAATTGATCTAGTGAAGCTCTCATTGCCTCTAAACTGGGTGTACCAATACAATGGCCTAATACATTTCCCTGTTGTAAACCTTACACATTTGTTTCGCCTAGCTTTTCCTTTTCAATATTTAAAGGCCGGTGTATTTTCGCTGCAATTGTTCTTCCGTCCATGTTATTTGTACAATAGTACGATTACAAGCAAGCGTGGGTTCTTCAAATCGTTTGCCCGTGCAGTTCATTTTCAAAAATATAAGTAAATTTATTATATTTTTTGTCATTTAACCATAATGATTTTTACTTTTCAATTACGAAAGTCAATCTTCTTGTTAGTTTCTCCATTCGATTGTTCATTTGATATTTCGTTCGCATGCATATAATTATGAACGTTATTACTAATAATAAGAAAAAACATCGATGTATTATCATGCCACATATTAATGTAATACTAGTTTTGGGCTCTTCGTCAAAGAATGGTCTTTTGTTGTTTTCAACGTTTGTTTGTAATTAGTGTCACGTATATATAATTTGTGTTTACTATGTTGAGATCTAATCTTAGTCGTTATTTCATTAACGGGATAAACCTTCATTATAATAATTTACCAACCAACAATGATCGTTTTAACATACACCTATATATTTTATGTGTATGTGTTTACAAAAATAAATTTTGAAACTTTATTTTTTAACTCGGACATGTTTTATTTGTAGATTTATTATGCTTGTAATTACTTCAAACTTGTTTGTCATATACCCAAAATGATGTTAAACTGAGATGAAACGATAAAATACTTTACGTAACATACCTTTTAATGAACGAATGTTTCAAATGCCATACGGCGGAACATTGCACATTGATGACGTAGATGATTCACATTTAACAACAAAATATTTTGTGGTTTTCCCATACGCAACAAGAAAAATAGGTTATCGGTCCAGTACATGTGGTCTTCACTTTCAGATTACTCGCGTTTTGTTGAAACCAGCGTTTTAGTAAGTAATCCAATTCCTTGTCCTGTATACATGTTGTGCCAAAAATAACTGAGTGGGTAAGAAATTATCCTAGCTTAGTCAGGGTGGGTTATGCTGACAATCTTCCAAGGACCTCTTTAAATACCCAGGGTTCTGTCACAACTCGATACCAAACACCTAGACGTTGCAAGTTGAGCATTCAAAGAAAAAAACGTAATATAACTGAATTTTACGTACATGTGTGTAATCCAAATTAAGACTGCCTTTAAAAGCAATAATGGAGGTAAAATGTGAGTACTCGATGTATTTCGTTAGATAATATGTAATAATAGTTTTTTTTTCAAAAGAGCTTGAACATAAACGTATTGTACAATAACAAAACACACACTATATAAAACTTTCATTTAACATGTATTTGCATTCATAATGTGTATTATGAATTTAGTTTAACATTTGTGAAAATCAAAGTAAAAAATAAGCTACATTGCTGTATTTGCTAAATAAAAATGCAAAACTGTTTGTTAACACTCTAGTAAGTACCGATCAGCTTAAATGCAATGGAAGATGCCTACATGCCATTCAGCTATATTGCAACTCTTTTGCCACATTTTTAAGTATTAGTGAACATATGTGTTAGACGTAAACAAGTTGTTTGTTACCACTAATCCA
>NC_068368.1:13815850-13850850 GCF_020536995.1 Dreissena polymorpha | reverse complement strand
TCTCTGGACATTAAAACATGGGTAAGTTTTGTTGTTATTTGTTTGTGTATTTTTGTAGGGTTTGTTTGAGATGCCGAAATCATAACTATTATCCGGTATGTCAAGTATGTGTGCTTTGCCGTTTAGTTAGGAAATACACACATATTAATATATTTTCAATTTTGGTAAAAAAAATCTTCATCTTTAAAACGCTAAACACATAATATTGTTTTCCCAGTTCATCGTGGTTTTGCGTGACTTAATTATTATCATTACGATACGATTGTTGAAGAACACATAGAATAATAATCAATACCTTACACCACCATTCCGATCACCGATGAATGGTGATTTTAAACTAAGAAATTCAAAAGCAACTCGTTCATAGGACACGCCCCAGGAATAAACGTTTACTTACGATCATGTTGTTGTTAATTACAGCTCACGACTCCTTCAACATCCGGTGCGAATCCTCTAGTTTCCTCGTTTCTTGCCAGCTACATGGACACGTATCATTTCACTAGTGACCCATCACTGAACGGTTCCCTGGCGGATGCGACAGCTAATGTAAGTTGTTGTTGTGTTGTTTAAAAAAATATTTATTGATTTTCATGTTATATATTGTACATATTCATGACTGTTCGAGTATTGATTGCTGAACACACGAATCGATTTATTGATTCATATATTGAATAATGATTCATTATTCATCCATCCATTCATTGACGATAATAGTTTTTCTAATCGGCACAAATCACTTTTGCCATAAACATTGGACCAACTATACATTAATTTGGTTTCTGTCATATGTGCCTAGCCATTATAAAATTATTTTGTTTTGACGTGTATGCAATGTTTAGATCGGTTAAAATTGTATCGTTACATATACTTCTAGAACGATGATTGTTTGGCATTTTCATTCAAAATCTTGATAAACAAGCTTTGGCTTTCCGAATAGGAAATAATTACTCATGAAAGCAAATGATACAAATGTGTATGTGTTAGGGATTCCAAACATACACTCTGAAGAACATATCTATGTATATGTATAATACACGTCATATATATTTCCTAGCAAATTATTGAGCACATATTGGGCATTGTTTCATGTTCCCATTGCTTTAATACGACATAAAATAGCGTATATAAATATTGTCATGGACACTGATGGTATAAAAACATGGTTGTTATTGAAAAACGACATTTATTAAAAATCAATAAAATGAAAATAATTATATATGTAAATAAAATGTAATATGCAATTGAAAAATAGAAATATAATCCCTAAAAATATTTTGCATCGCTATTTATGTCATCATTTGATGAACTTATGCGTTCAGTCGTATCTTTAAGGCCTATCCCGACTCATCGAGACAGTTCCGCGAATTCAGCTATATATTTTCTATGTATTGTGAACACTTCAGTATACACTTTATGAACGTTTTCGTTCAAGCTGTGTTGCAGATTAATTGATTCAATAGCGTCGCGCGCTTGACTGGGCTCGATATTTAGTAAATAGACAGTGCGTGTAATTTAACACTGAAATCATTTTCAAAGGGAAATTTATTGCACTCAGCAATAAAAAACAAGGTCATCGGTTGAAATTATTTTTATAATTGATATATGATCGAGTATTCACGTCGATTATCGGCAATTATTTTGCCGTTTTTGTGTTGTTGCTTTGCTGCTGTTAAAGTAATATATAGTTACTGTATTATATTCTTTCGCGAATATTTTGCAAGAGTTTATTAAGCTTGTTTACTGTTTGTTTACGACAGACATTAGGAGCTCTTCAAACCCACTTTAAACTCTTAACGGAGGTGGCGAAGTACATCGCGGACAACCGGAAGTCCGACAAGCTCGCCAATGACGTCAGCATGGGTATCCTTATTTCCAAACTAGAGTCGCTAGAGAGCAGAGTTTTAAGCGCTGCGTGCTCCGTTCAGATCGCGCTGAGAGCGAAAGGAAGTGACGTCACCCCTTTCGAGCCAAAACTGGCTCAAAGTTATTTATCTATCGCAGAGCCGGTGTGGAGGGTCTACATCGTTATGAACGACAGCGCGCGACTCTCTCATCCTTACCTCACTTCCGTTTACGAGCAAATTTTGGCGGTCACTTCGAATGCAACGAGTTAATGTTGGATACGGAGCGCCGTAATTTGATGGTTAATTTAGGATCTTACTTCCTTATCCGAATTCTTGTTTGTGTTTCCAATATCTAAAAGAATTTGTTTGGCGGAAGATGTTTGATTAACTTGAGGTGTTTTCTTATTTGAAACTATTAATTTTTACTTGAATCGTGTATTTCTTTGTTTTGTTTTTGTTTCTATTTGATACATGTCACAACATCCAACACCTAAAGGATAAATAAATAATTTGAATAGAAGTTGTTTTAAAAAAAGTTAATAATTAATTCTGTATAGGCAAATTTCGGAAATGTATTCCCAAAACAAAAAATTGCTAATGTGAAAGCGATAAGACAAATATATATTTTACTAAAAGAAATTATTACTTAAAATTGTTCACTTACTGAAATTGTCAAAAGTTGTCATGTACCAAGAGCATTTACATTTTGTAAATATTCATCGTATTTATTATTTGTTTAGTTAGTTGTTAACTTACATGTATTATTGCCAAATGTCGTACCAATGTCTTTCAAAACGGATGCTAGCCAATCGTTGAATTGTTATATTTATACTAATGCAGTTGTGTATGGGTTTGTTATTTACTTTTACAGTTGCATAATGTTTTGCTTCATCTGGGCGAATTTTGCACATTTTTTGTTACAAATATTTTTTTCTAAAATTGACCTGTTTCTTAAAACTTAAAAAGTACAAAAGAATGTGGTGCTTTTCCTTTTTTAAGTTAACTAATAGTATCGCATTTTTATATATAACATGTTGTTCACATAATATAAATGTTAACATTCAATAGCTATTTAATCACTATAAAAATTTAATCAATAACAAAAAATCTGGCTGTGGAGCTTTTTCATTTAAGTCATGGTCGTTTAATTTAAAAAGTGACATTGTGATATTCGCTTTAAACTTAACTGTTATTATCTGCTTTATAACGATGATTTCACATTTTTGCCGTACATAAACTTCACATTTTGTTAGTTGTATGCATTGTCATTGGCACATGAAATGGCGAATATTTATTTGTGTAAATGCTGAACTAGTTAATTAAATAACATAAATAGCTGTAATGTTTTTACCTACACTTCCAATTTATTATAATATGTTGTGTATACACCCTACGTGCTAAAAAGGTTGTCAATTTTGCTAATTGTATGTTGTTCTTTGTTGTTGTATTTTTTTGTACTTCATTTGTTTTCTAACGTAAAGGGACATTTTGATAGTTTGGTGCTGAATACAAATGTTTTCTCTACAATAAAGTATGTTGACCTCATTTAGTAGAATCAATCTTCAAAACATACATAGCAGAAGTTAAAAATTCAGCATTTCACGAAAAAATTGTTCTCTACTTGAAACAATACATTTTTAAAGAGCATAACATAGACATATTTAAAAAATGATGAATCTTTTCCAGTATATATTAGATACAAGAATTTTTAACTAAAACGAAACATACTTGTTGTTGTTTTTTCACTAACATCAATATAGAAGAGATTTTTGCACTTTACTAAGGTTTGTTAATAACCAGAACCCTAGAATTCACTATTTAGAATTCGCTCAATAGGTATGCCATTCCAAGGGTCAAGGGGTCTGGAAAAAATCATTTGCTTTCAATGGTGATACTCTCTGGAACTCTCTGCCTCAGCATATCAGATATGTCAAAAGTATTTCATTTTTAAACACAGTGTTAGGAAGCATTTTTTAAGGAAGGTTGGTTTGTAATATGAATCTCTTTACGATTTCTTACTGCTGATTTAAAACGAATGTTAATATAGATAGATTTATTGTGTCTTATCTAGTTGCTGTATGATTATTGAATGGCATGGTAATTAATAATCAGAATATATTCTATGCAAAAGTTGGTGTCACTTAAATATGTCATATGTCTTTCATTATTATACACTGTGATATTATTATATACTGTGATATAAAACGTTGTCTCCTATGGCATACATTATTATGTTTAAAGGGTCACAATGGAAATAAGGATATGATTGCAAACCCTTTATTGTGCAATCCTTAACGTACTGTTGATTGACATGGCTTTGTTTATACATGCAGGTTGTTTTAATTATTTATTTATAGGTATATAACATGTTGCCATGTTAATCTATGCATTTTATGTTGAAATAAATCTATCTATCTATCTATCTCTCTGTATATGCTAAAGCTATTTCAGCAAATATGATCGAATGTAGTGGAAATGAACGAACATTTAGGAAGAAATTAAAACAAATGCTCGGGAAATAAGTGTCGGTTATCTAGTTTTAGCAAACAACGTGTAGGATCCGTATTGTTTATTGCTGTAATAAATACGCTACGTGTTTGATCCGTACTGATGTTTGTTGTGCTAAACACGTTACTGTGTATTACGTTTCGTGAATGTGTTGGACACCTTACTTACCGCTACTTAGTGTGCTCTTTTAAAGATCGGATGTTTTTATATTATTTTTCTAGTATTTTTTTTCAAAAGTAAAATATAACACATTATTTGCTGCGTTTGTATTTATACATGTTAAAGCCTGCGATTTGGAAAAAAAATAAACTGAATGCCTGTGCGTAAAGAGTAGTTCTAGTTGTGCTTGTGCAGTCCGCACAGTATAATTGTGGACCTCGTTTAGGACTAACATGCAAGGATGTTCCCCCAACATAGTGTTCCAGATGTGGATTTATTATTATATTTTCACTTGCAGTATAACAATATTTTTATATACGTTAATACGTCAAAGATGCAGTTTCCCCAAAGTCAACATTAGCGTATTTACCAATATCAAGACTCCTGACTTCTCGATGTATCCTGTCGTTGTAAAGTAATGATAATTGTAAGAGAATTTATTTCTGAGCAAAAAAGATCAGTTAAATCATGACTTGAATGCCTTTCTATTGTAAAACTTTGATTTAATATTGAACATTCATACTTACCCTTACTTTCTCTTCTCTAATTGTTTTGTATTATATTGGCCATATTTATTTATATTTGTATTTATTTTCTACTTGAAGGAAACACACACACACACAGACAGACACACACACTTAATAAAATATTTTAGTATTTGATGCGCTAGCCGTAAATGTATTTAACTTATATGTTTTCTTATTTCTTCAAGGCAATTTCAAAAGGAAATGTAAGAAAGCTATCATAACTAGTAATGATAATACTGGTACTACAACTATTACAACAACAATGATAACTATTACTACTACTACTACTACTACTACTACTACTACTACTACTACTACTACAACAACTACTACTACTACTACTACTACTTCTACTACTACTACTACTACTACTACTACTACTACTACTACTGCTACTGCTGCTGCTGCTGCTGCTGCTGCTACTACTACTACTACTACTACTACTACTTCTACTACTACTACTTCTACTACTACTACTACTACTACTACTACTACTACTACTACTACTACTACTACTACTACTACTACTACTACTACTACTACTTCTTTACTACTACTATTACTACTACTACTACTACTACTACTACTACTACTACTACTACTACAACAACTACTGCTACTACTACTACTACTACTACTACTACTACTACTACTACTACTACTACTACTACTACTACTACTACTACTACTACTACTACTACTACTACTACTACTACTACTACTACTACTACTACTACTATTACTACAACTACTACTACTACTACTACTACTACTACTACTACTACCACTACTACTACTACTACTACTACTACTACTACTACTGCTACTACTACTACTACAACAACTTCTACTACAACTACCACTACTACTACTACTAAATAAGATCTGTACACACTGATTATCCTGCGCAATGCGCACAAGCTAATCAATGACGACTTTATCTGATGTTATGGTGTATTCGTTTTAAGACAGTCTCTTGAACTGGGATGAAAATTAATGCATATGCATTAAGCCCTGTTTTTCCAAAATGATTGTAATGGGTTGTGTTCATTTCAAACTTGAGATATAAAAAGCTATAACATAATTTTGAAAACTGAGTTGCGTCTAAGATTGTACAACAGCGAACAACTTCAGTGCCTTCAGCGCGTTGATAAAATTTTGAATTAAATAGTTGATTGTACTACGCCAGTTTCACTTCACTGTGAGGTTCTTAGTTGTGCGTGAATATCAACAATTAATAATGATAAAGATCAATTTTTCACAACACGTTTTTTACACGTGTTAATACGTAAGCAGTAAAGAATCCACAAAGTCATGAATGAAACTATTTACTACATCAGATAAAATTCCTTTCGCGCCGATGGATTTAATCTGTAGTGTGGTTGCCTTTTTAAACATGAAGCGCTTTAACTTTCTTTAGCAGTTTTGGTGACAACAAACTAAAATTTACGGATGCTTTGGTATTTCGTGAGACTCGTCATAGTTTGATGCAAATTATCTGATTACTCAATTATTAAATCATAGATAGGAATGGGGCTTTAATTATTTAGTTATTTTCAGAAAATGAAAGCCTGATAACCTCAGTGAAATACTTATCAAAACACACGTACATTATAGCACTTAAGGATCAACTTATCGTTGACTTAAATCAGATCATTTAAGTAAATGGTTTAAGAAAACATTATTTGAACCTAGATTTTGTAATAAAAAGGCATATTAAAAACGAAAATGCATTCAGTTTGTATGAGGCACAAATATGATATGACGATGAATTGAATATATAACTTAGACATAATGGCATTTTATTGTTAAGGTTTGCGTCGCTGTAACTATTGTCGAGCCCCGGTTACATTACACCATGACTTTTTTTCCTCTACATTCCGATTAACGCCTTGCAGTCGCCGTCGTTGTCGGTGCCATAGACTCGGCATCAATAAACAAACGGGTGGCTGGTTCGTCGGAGCCTTGCTTCGCGGTTGCCACAGGCAGCACAGTTTCGCCGGCAAACTTCGTGGAAACGATCACGAACTTAGGGCGCAAACGCTTCAAACCATATCTCTGGACATACAAACATTTTTTAGATTTTTGTTTGTTGTTGTTTTTGTTGTTGTTGTTTGAGTGGTGGGTTTGATGTGAGCTCGTGTTTGAGTTTAAGTTGGAGGGGTAACTTCGAAAGTTGAGTTGCCATACCACATAGGTTGTAGTGTTCAGCTTGAGGGATCAGACAGTCCTTGAGATCGATCTCCACTCTGGAAGAATTGTCAATATCCGCTCCCTTAGATATACTAGATTCCGGTTGTACCAAGAAAATGGAATCAAAAGTGCTTTTATAAGCGTTGTTATCTCTGAGATCGATCGCGCGTTACAATTAAAGCTAATATGTATGGTGTAAATAAATATATCTCGATATAAACAATACCTTTAAAAAAAAGTTGTTCGTTATTTATTATCTACCTTATTTTGGTTATTCTTTTAAGTATATGTTTTCTTATTTAAAACCTGGAATAGTTTTTATTTCGTTGATCAAAACAGCAAACATTTGTGCGGAAATGAGAATAATAGTTTTCACGTGAAAACAAATATGGAAATGTTCCTGCTGTAAATCCCCTATCCTAAAGTATACAATCATATATTTGAGCGTCACTTCTTTAGTAATTTCCAGTAAAGGTGGTTTCCTCTTAGCGAAAGTCCAGTTTGGGCGTGAAGTGTTGTCACTGCTTAGCCTGTGCGGACTGTACAGGCTATCTGGGACTACAATTTACGCACATGCATTTAGCCCGCTTTTTACACAGCGTCTCTAAGATTAAATACTAACATTATATCAATAAGGAAATTCAAATATATCCCCACGATAATAAGTTAATATTTGTTGTGTTTGCCTATACAGTATATTTCTAAGAAATGGAAAATCCACTTGTTCTGTACAAAGAATTCGTCCAGACTCCCAAAGTCATTATTTAATCTCAAGTATAAACAAGTTTAAAAGTTTAAAAATGTTTACATGGGCAGATTGTGCAAGGAAAAGGTTCACTCATCATAATAAGCAAATTATACGCGGATATAAAAACAATTTAAACACGTTTATTACTTAAGATAATAAACTCTTATAAACAAAATATAATATGCATGTTAACAACGAACTAATAAAAGTGTTTGTGATGTAGGTGAGACCGACACAGTAATGAATAATATAAATATTAAAATTTCTCATAAATAATGTAAATGTCGTGAAAATATGTCAAGATGTCATCCCACACACACACACACAAACACAAGAACAACTCAACGAGCACAACATAACGTTGTTGAAAAACTGGGCGTATTGCATATGCGTAAAGTGTCCTCCAACATCAGCCTCTGCAAATCGCATAGCCTTATCAGGGACGTTGAAATGAGGTCTCTCCTAAACAAAATCAGGTGTAGGCGGAAAATGTCGTCCCAGTCCGCACATGCTAATCAAGGACTTGGACGACACTTTACGCACATGCATTAAGACCTGTTTTCCATGCACACGGCTCATATTTTTATTGAAACGGGTTGTTGTCAATGACAGGTAAGACCACTTCGACTCCGGGGGCGAAACCAATGGTTTTCTTATCTCTTGCAACGTACATGGATACCATTCATTTTACTTCCAACTAAACAGGGTCGGACGCTGTATCTAATGTAAGCTCGTTATTGATTTTTGTCGATTTGTATTGATTATTATTGATGTTGATTTGTAATAAATCATGTGTGCATGTACCTTAATTTTTCTTTCCGACCAAATTACTAATTGCTGAACACATAAATCGATTGAATTATTTTGACTTATAGATTTATCGATTAATGTATTGAGTGAATGATCGTTTAAGTGACTCATTCACCACTATGAATTAGATGAACGTACTTGATTGTGTTCCCGGTCAATTTAACCACTATGAATCTTATGCGCGTACTGGAAAGTGTTCCCTGTCATTATAACTTCTATTAATCAGATGAACGTAATGAATATTGCTCCCAGTTAAACACTATTAATCAGATGAACGTACTGGATATTGTTCCCGGTTCACGACTATTTATACGATGAACGTACTTGATAATGTCCCCGGTCGTTATCAGTACTATTAATCAGATGGAAATCTGAAAAATGTTCCCGGTTAACCACTATCAATCAGATGAACGTACTAGATATTGTTCCGGTTAACCACTATAAATCAGATGAACGTTCTGGATATTCTCCCCGGTTAACCACTATTAATCAGATGTTTTCAAATGGGAAAGTTCAACAGCACACCGAAAATAAACTGATAAATACATGTTATGAATTGCAAACTTAAACCGAAAAGTAATTTAATTTATTCAGCCATGAATATGTGTTATACACGTTATTTATATGGACACAGTAAGCATGTTTGCGCATGTTTATATTTCTGTAAAAAGAGAACAAGTATTGCATTTATGACCGACCACTCTCTAGTTGAACTCAAACTACACAATATACAACCTGAAAGAGGCCCAGGATACTTTAAAATTAACAACAGCATCTTATTAGATACACAATATCAAACACAAATAAAACAGGAAATATTAAATACAGTTCAAAATAACAAAGATGCAAACCCAAACACCTTATGGGAAGTAATTAAAGGAAATATACGTAACACAACAATTAGATACACATCATTTAAACAAAAAGAAACACACAAACTTGAAACTGAAACCATCAAAACCATTGAAACACTTGAAAAACAATTGCATCAAACAAACACAATTGATACCACCGACATTGAAAATGAAATAACATTAAAAAAACAAATATTAGA
This sequence comes from Dreissena polymorpha, assembly GCF_020536995.1. Classification (NCBI taxonomy): domain Eukaryota; kingdom Metazoa; phylum Mollusca; class Bivalvia; order Myida; family Dreissenidae; genus Dreissena; species Dreissena polymorpha. The sequence continues at coordinate 13,841,007 of NC_068368.1, read as the reverse complement.
TGGAATCTATCATACACAACTCAATGGAATAATACTAAGAGCGCGGGCACAGCATGTTGAACACAATGAAAAAAATACAAAATACTTCGCAAACATCGAAAAACGTAGAAGTGAACAAAAAACAGTACACAAATTAATAGTCAATGGCGAAGATATAACAAACAAAATTCAAATACTAGAAGAACAACGTTTATTTTTCGAAACCCTCTATAAACGAAAACATGTTGAAAATAACACCCTTTTTAAAAATACACATCACACTTTAAATCAAAAAGAACAACTATTGTGTGACGGATTACTAAATGAATATGAATGTGGATTAGCACTAAAAGAAATGCAAAATAACAAAAGTCCAGGATCTGATGGCATCACCATTGAGTTTTATAAAATATTTTGGAATGATATCAAAACGCATTTAATTAATTCACTAAACCATTCATATAATAATAAAAACCTAACTACGCTTCAAAAACAAGGTAAAATATCACTCAATCCAAAACCTGGAAAAAACTTAGAATCTTTATCAAACTGGCGCCCAATTAGCTTACTAAATAATGACTATAAAATTGCAACTAAAAGTATAGCAAACAGAATAAAAAAAATATTACCATCAATCATTTCAAAATCTCAATCTGGTTTCATAAAAGGACGTTACATTGGTGAAAACGTTCGTCTTATCCAAGAATGCATAAACTATTTCAACAATTCAAACAATCCTGGTCTAATATTCTTTGCAGACTTTGAAAAGGCATTCGATTCACTTGATCATTCATTTATGTTCTCTTGCTTAGAAAATATGAAATTTGGTGAAAGTCTCATTCAATGGGTCAAACTATTCTATACCGATATTAACAGTATAATCATTAACAATGGTTTCTTTTCAAACAGTTTTAACATCGAACGAGGGGTTCGACAAGGATGTCCACTCTCATCATCGCTATTTATTATTTGCATCGAGTATCTATCACATCACATCCAATCAAATAAACACATAAAAGGCATATCACTAGAACCTGATGAAGATATCAAACAGTCCCTATTTGCTGACGATGCAACTTACTTCTTAAACGGCAATTACGATTCTTTCCATAACCTAATAGAGTCACTTACCATTTACGGAATGACATCGGGTCTTAAACTAAACAAAAGAAAATGTACTGTGCTACGAGTAGGTAAATTAAAACAAAGTAATGTCCTATATAAAAAAGAAATGAAATTTAATTGGACATCCGATGAAGCCACAACGTTAGGAATTACTTTCACAAATAATGAAAAGAATACAGTTCTTAAAACCATACTACCTAAATTACAGAACTTTAAAAACTGCTAAAAATCATGGCATCACCGTAAACTTACACTGATCGGAAAAAACACAGTATTGAAAACGTTTGCACTTCCTAAATTAATTTATGTATTTACAGTTCTCCCAAATCCACCAAATGATATTATTAACGATATAAAATCAGCAATATTTAATTTCATATGGGACGGTAAGCCTAATAAAATAAAACGAACTCAATTAATTCAATCTGTAGAAAATGGAGGTATCCAATTAACGAACATTGACTCATTCTTGAATGCAATCAAATGCAGCTGGGTTAAAAGATACCTAGATAATACCAATACGAGTAAATGGAAATTATTCTACCAGAAAATCCTAAAAAAATATGGTGACTCCTTACTCTTTGAATGTAACATCAGCAATACTATCTTACATGAAATTGCAAAGGAAAACATATTTATAGCTGATGTTCTATCAGCATGGAGTGATGTCACTCATAACATAGAAACCAAAACCAACAGTAAAACAATTTTATGGAACAATAAAGACATAACTTCAAACAATAAGACGTTTTTCTATAAATATTGGTTTGAACGAAGCATTAAATATGTCGACCAATTATATGACTACAGAATTAAAGATTTCTACTTGTTTGATGATATATGCTACATATACGGAATACCTTCAAATAATTTTATGAAGTACTACACACTAACCAAAAGTATACCCATACATATTAAATCTGAAATCAATACAAATAATACACCATGTACTCAAACAACATTCGTAGAAAACATACTTGGAAGAAAAAAACAAAACAAATAAAATATTTTACACACTACAAACTAAAAATCCTACAGAACACTCCAAAATCCAAAATAAATGGCAAGTCCTTTTCGGAGAACATGAACTTAATTGGAAACACATATTTACCATGCCATATAAAGCAACTATTGAAAGCACACTGAGAAATTTTCAATATAAATACATCCATAGAATTATAGCTACAAATAAATATCTCTTTAAATGCAAATTATCTAACACAAATCTGTGTGACTTCTGCGGTGTAAGTTTCGGAATTAATTCATTGAAATCAATAGACTATAATAATATAGTGAATTTTATTCTTATATTGATGAAATATTTTATCTTTAACATGAAGTACAAAAAACAAGTACCAAATTTTAATTGTTTTGTCCATAGTCTTAAACTAAAAATCCAGATTGAGAAAGAAATAGCCCTCAGTAACGACACATTACAAATCTTTGAACAAAAATGGAATCGGATTAAATTCTCATAATGTTTTGTCCAGTTATATACATTTCACTCTTATGTTAGTTTATCTTTCTAAAATTGTTTTGTTTATTTTTTTATTTCAATTTCTCAATCATACAAGATCATTATGAATATACAAAAAAACACACAAGTCCAATATGCTTTCTTCCGACTTTATACAACTCATCATTTTCATAACTATTCCTCTGTTGTTTTTTTTCTTTTCTCTCTATTTTTTTTTTTTATATATATTAGCATATCTTGTATAACATGTCTGAACTTTATTGCTTTGTACAATCACTATGTTGTATGATCATATACATGTATACATTGTATGTATTATATTGAATAAAAAAAAGTATTGCATTTATGTATTGTCTCCGGGAGATTTAACTTCGAACGGAAATGCAGCGAAAACAACATTTTTGTTGGGATTGACAATGGGAACTTATTTCAAATTCCATACAGGAGACGACACATTTTATGTACATAATCATATGAAGCATGACAGGAAAAAAACTATGTTTTGCAATCAATGAGATGAGAAAGTGGGCGAACAAATTTAATGAAATTTACAAAATTACCGCTTTCACACATGTTGTATTTCGTATATGATGTTCTGCAGTACAAATGTTTTCAAAAATAATGTATCCCTTTATATGCGTTGCATCACTAGTTTATGAAATTCTTCAAGTCAACTAAATCGTAACTAATATCGAGATCAGCTGATATGAAAGTTCCGCAAATTCAGCTATGTTTGCTATTTATGTATTTTTGGATTTAATAATACGCTTTATAAAAGTGCGTTCAAGTGGTTTTGCGGTTAAGTTGATTCAAAATCTTCCCGAGCGTTACGAACTTTTAAACCTTGTAAATGTTAAGTGTGTGCAATTTGACGCTCAAATGGAAATATAAGTCAATCAGCATTACATAATCAAGGGCAGCGACTAAGATAAAGTTATAGGTTGGTCGATTATATATTAGTCATATAAATTATCGCTGATGCCTCGGTTGTTTTATCTTGTTGTCTTACTAGTATAATTATACATGTAATTGCAACGTTACATCTTTTATTGCATCATTATTTGAAACGCGATAAAAATCAATCTTTCCTTTTATCAACAGACAATTGGAAAACTTCAAACCCACTTCAAACACTTTATGGAAAATGCGAAGTACATCGCGGCAAACCGGAAGTCCGACAATCTCGTCAATGACGTCAGCATGAGTGTTGTGTCCAATCTTGAGTCGCTCGTGAACCGAGTCTTTAGTGCCGCGTGCTACGTTGAGATCGCGCTGAGAGCTAAAGAAAGTGACGTCGCACCGTCCGAGCCAAAACTGGCTCAAAGTTATTTATTTATAAAAGAGCCGTTGTGGAGGATCTACATCGGTATGAAAGACAGCGCGCGACTCTCTCATCCCTACGTCACTTCCGTTTACGAGAATATTGTTGCAGTCAATCCGAATGCTACGAAGGCTTGATTGGAAAAAATCTCTTTTCCATATGTCGGTTTTCTTTTGTAAAGGAGGGCAGATTGTAACGTTTGTATGCACCATTATTAATTATCCCCCGCCATAGGTGGAGGGATATTGTTTTGGCATTGTCCGTCCGTCCTTCCGGACGTCCGTCTTTCCGTCCGTCCGGAGACATATCTTGGAAGTGCTTTAGCGGATTTCATTGAGACTTGGTATGAGTTTATATATGGATAATAGGATGATGCACTCCAAATGGCAGTGTTCACTATCTGATAATAGCAGAATTATAACCCTTTGTATCTTAAAAATATGTTTTTTTGTGTGTCCAGAGCCATATCTTAGAAGTGCTTTGGCGGATTTCATTGAAGTTTGGTATGAGTGGCCAGAAGCATATTGGCGGGGGATATCAATTCAACGAATTTGCTTGTTTAAATAGGCAATCGCCATGATGGCACCATTACTGATTTTAATAGGCAATCGCCATGATGGCACAAAATTGATACGGTCAATCAGATACTGTCGGACTTCATTCGTCAGCTAAATGAATATTGCTAACCGACGTAAAAATCGTAACCTAGACAAACTGGAGTTATTGGTAGAAAGGATGGGATGCGAAGGGAGTTACGTCTTTTATGTCACTACACTCATGGTAATTAGCTTTAACAAAAATAAACTAGAAAATTTGCGCGGCAGAGGCCGACGCGTATACCCACGACGAATAGATGTTATATAAAAGGCAATTTTGGGTGGGCAAGGCCTGTGTTGGTGGGGCCCCGGGAAGGGTAATGTGGACAAGGATGGTCAAGAAAGACCGTATTGTCATAAGAGATGTTCAGTATTAATTTGAAGTCAATTGGTGAATAAATGAAGAAGTAATGTTATAACAGAAAAAATGGGTACGAACCAAAAAATTGGATACGAAAAAAAATTGGGTATAAAATAAAATTTGGGTAAGAAAAACAAATTTGGGTAAGAAAAAATATTTTGGTACAAACAAAATTGGGGCGAAAAAAGTTTGGGTACGAAAAAACAATTGGGGCGAAAAACGTTGGGCACGACAAAAATTTGGGTTCGAACAAAAAAGTTGTGTACGAAAACAAATTTGGGTACGAAAACGAATTTGTGTACGAAACAAATTTGGGTACGAACAAAAATTTGGGTACAAAAAAGTTGGGTACGAAAAAATTGTTGGTTCGAAACCATATTGAGTACGAAAAAAAAGTTGGGTACGAAAAAAATTTGGGTACAAAAAAATGGGTACGAAAACAAATTGGGTGCGAAAAATGTTGGGTTCGAAAAAACGGGGTACGGGGAAGTAGTACCCGTGGACCTCTCGATAAATTTGAAAGAGGACAGGAACCAAGCTGCCTTTGCCTTTATCAATGGCCCTGGGGTGTGTAATGTGGACATGGGTGGTCGAGATAGACCGTGTTGTCAGAATAGATGTTTAGTATTATTTTGAAATCAATCGGTGAATAAATGAAGAAGTTATGTTAAAACCAAAATTGTGGGTTGGCGTGGTCGGGCTCTATCTCCTCCTACACTATAAGCACTAGAACCTTGAAACTTACACACATGGTAGCTATTAGCATATGTTTGACGGTGCACTATTTTGAATTTTTATATTGGGTCAAAAGATATTATCATGTGCGTCGCATGTTGTTAGCAAAATAAGGGTTTTTTACCCTTTTTACCCATTTATTAACCCATAACTTTTGACCCAGGGTAATATCAAAATTCCGTCGATGTCACCGTCGCACATATGCTCATAGCTACCATAAGTGTAAGTTTCAAGGTTCTAGTGCTAATAGTGTAGGAGGAAATAGTGGCCAGGACATACGGACAGAAAGCGGATATCAGTACAAAAGCGTGGGGATACTTACAAACATTCTAGTGGGTAAATTGTATCTTAGTGGAAAAACGAATCTGAAACGGCTGCACTGATTTATGAGACTCGAACTGAATTTAAAATTGTAAAAAGAAGTTTTGTCTAAATATGCTTTGTAATTCCAATGTGGCCGATTTTGGAACTGAATTGCGAACACTAAAATTACTAAAATCATCGTAAACTTACACTAATCGGAAAAAAAACGTTTTGAAAACGTTTGCACTCCCTAAATTAATTTATGCATTAACAGTTCTCCCAAACCTACCAAATGACATCATTGAAGATATAAACTTAAATCTGAAATTTTTATTTTCATATGGGACGGTAAACCTGATAAAATTAAGCGAACACAATAAATTCAATCAGTAGAATATGGAGGTATCAAACTAACGGATATTGATTCATTCCTGAATGCAATCAAATGCAGCTAGGTTAAAAGATATTTAGATAATACCAATACGAGTACATGGAAATTATTCTACCCGAAAATTCTTAAAACATATGGTGACTTCTTACTTTGTGAATGTTATATCGACAACAATATCTTAGATGAAATTTTAACCAAAAACATATTTCTATCGAATGTTCTATCGGCATGGTGTAAAGTTATTCTTAATTTAGAAACCAAAATAAACAGTACAATTTTTTATGGAACAATAAAGACATAACTACTAACAATAAAACGCTTTTCTATAAACATTAGTTCGAACGAAATATAACATATGTAGACCAATTGTACGACTACAGAATAAACGAATTCTATTCTTTTGATAACTTATGCTACATATTCGGAATACATACAAGTAATTTTCTGATGTACTACACATTGATCAAAAGTATATCCATTCATATATTAAAGCTGTTATCAATACAAATAACACACCATATACTAAACCAACATTCGTAGAAAATATAATTGCGAAAAAATAACACAATATTGTACACACTTCAAATTAAAAACCCTACCGAAAGCTCAAAAGCTAAAACTAAATGGCAAAACCTTCTTGGAGAAAAAGAATTTAATTGGAAACAAATAGTTGTCATGCCATTTAAATCAACTACTGATAGCAAACTGAGAAATTTTCAATATAAATACATCCATAAATACGACCATAATAGAACAATGGATTACTACGAGGTTTGTCAAGATACAGGGCCTTTTTAAAATCAGATATGTTATCAACAAGCTTTGCTTCGTCTGGAAGTGATTTCCAAGCAGCAATTGTTGAGGGCAAGAAGGAATGTTGGTACAGAGAAGTCCTTGTCCGAGCACCATCTAAGTGGGATGAATTACGTAATGATCTTGCAGATCACTCGCCAACTGATTGTGGGGACAGTGAGGACAAATATTCTGGACTTAGACCTTTGACCATTTTTAAGAAAAGAATGAGTTTGTGTTTGGACCTTCTTGTGCCAAGAGTTTCCCAGCCAATTTCTTTAGAAAGTAATCTTAAGGACACAAGTCGGGTACAGCCGGAAACTAAGCGGGCAGCTACAGTTTGAATGAATTTTATCTAACTCATTTGTTTCATACATTGTACAATTATCCCATACACAATCTGCATATTCTAGAATAGGTCGAATAAACGATCTTCGGTCGAGGAGAAAACGAAGCTTTTTTACAAGTTTGACTCGTTACCAGGCCTTTAATTTAATACACTCAATGTGTTGATGCCAACTTCCATCATTTGACAGATTAACTTTATAAAATGCTTTGCTTATATAAAAAAACACCACCCTGACTTCCAACCCATCATCTAGTGCTTTACAAAACGTATTGTATGTGAGCTGGTTGACAGTCGAGTCACCAGGCATAAATTCGGATTGAAATCTTGTGAAAACATTAGTATCACGGAAAAAGTTTAATACATGTTTAAAGATAATCCGTTCTAGTACTTTTTCCATGGTATTCAGAAGTGAATTTGGGCGTTAATTCGAGGGAATGGAAACGTTCCCTTTTTTGAATATTGCAAAACGTTTGAAGTTTTTGAATCATATGGTACTGTTGACGACGACAAAGACATATTAAAGAGATCACAAAGTGGTTGACTTAGTTCATTGTAGTAATAACAACGTGAACATCATAATCATTATAATCAATTCAATGTTAAAATTGGTCACGTCCTACCGAATTTGGCAACCATTGCAAATCATCAGACAAATTCGTCTATAGTAATAAACGCTAGCGAAGTAGTAAATGATGTTCATGTGAATCTTCCTTTGGGTAAAGCATGCGGCCCTGACGGTATTAATAACAAATTACTTGTAGAGGCACCCTTAATGTCAAAATTGCTCATTAAGAACTTGCATTGTTTAGAGGAAAAAGGAGCCTCACATGCAATTTAATTAAATATCCTAAACATTAATTAATTAGTAAGAACAAAACAAAACTACGAATAATTTAAAGGGTTATTTGGTGTCGTATCTACAACAAAAAGGGCTTGTGGAGCTGATTCCATTGTTAAGCCTCAAAGTTTTCGTCCAAAATATGTACTAGCAAAATATATTGGTAAATCATCTAAAACTTTCTTAAAGCAGCAAAGTTATGGCTCTTGGAATATTATAAACCAATAAGCCTTCTAAGATGTTGCCGCAAATACAGTTTAAAAATTTGTATCAACAAATAAAATAAAAGTTTAATGTTTTTAAGCATTAGGTTTTCGCAGCTCGGTTTGATGAATTACTGCGACGACACAAACTTTACAGCTGAGGCCTTTCATTCATAAATATGTGTCGAGCATTATAAAGTACCGTGTAACGTAACAGAATATAATGTTAAATAAAATAATAAGGGTTCTATAAAGAAAATATTTGAATGTTAGAAACAATAATAACATAAATGAAGTTTGGAAATTTAACAGCAAGTCTTTGTGATATAGTGGCCATGATTATAGGATTTGAAGATTACTATTTCTCGCAAGTAGAAACATGACATATCTTTGCATTCATTGTAAAGTAGACTAAATCAACAATTTGAAAGGTCAAAAATAGTATATTGAGATATGAGAATTTGCTACCTAGAGATAAAATGGTCAACAGTATTGATACAGGAATTCTAATCTTATTAGATTATTCATATATGCATTGAAATATGCCAGATTAAAAGGATTACAGTGATACCTTATTTGCATCAGTCATACAAAGTATTGTACCGGAAACTTCATATTATTCAACTATAAGATAACATTAAAAATTACTATCACCAGAACCGATAAGTGTGTAAACACGAGCACCATTCTCGAGGCGTGTAATTGATTCAGTTTTAGCAATATAACCAATCAAAAATAAGCACGTGCAGAAACGTACAGTAATGACCAATCAAAGTTATAATTGAGTTTTCTGCAAATTTACCTGTAAACAAAATGTAGATGTTTTGATAGAATAGAGGACTCTTTGCTAAGATTTTGAGGTGAACAGATCGAAAAAGATCCAATCATGTAGTTGTCAGACTGTACTTATATATTTGAAAATATGAATTATTTTAGATATTAAAGTGGACTGGAATTCACTTATGGCGTTTTTATTGACATTAAAAGAAAAGGACGGACTTGCCCTATTCGCAATGTAGCAAAATGTAGTAAATGCGAGTAACGTCATTATGGAAATACGCGCATGACGTGAAATCGAACGATAGGTTACACACTATTAAATTAAGAGAAATGAACTTTGTTTGTTACTGTGTGTTCGCCACGAACAATAAGCGATTACGCGACATACCGTATCCGCGACGTACTGATGTTCAGTGAAGAAATGAATAACCGCAAAATTCGATATTTGTTTCACTTGGAATGGATATTTATTTTTCATGGCTTTGTTATTGCAAACCATCAGGATATAGCCCACGCCAATCCATGCGGTATAAATCAGTTCACACCACTAACCCACATACATAATTAACAGAAAAAGTAACATAAAACGCACCCTAGACAAGTATTAAAAGACTATTGATTCAAAATATTTATTTTTAAAGAATCTAAAAGTTGTTGGTGGTACTTTTGATATATTGAATTACGGTAATAGATATCAAGATCGATTTAATGAGGAATGTTTCAGCGTTATGACAAAAACATATTCCAAAATACCGAATGTACCGGATACGTGTTGGTAACGAAACCGCAAAATTGAAAATACGCTTTTAAAAGTGTTCAAATACAATGGGCTAAGCTTTAATTTTTATAAACATGTAGGAAGAAATGTCTGTAATGTTTGAGCTAGTCGCTTAATCACTTGACTTGCCCGGCTTTCCACTCTGCCTCTTTTGTGCAGCAATACATTTTACCTGTTCCTTGTGTGATCAAAAATGACCATTTACGCATGCCTTGTGTGATCCATGATGACACAAAGCGAACATTCGTTGCTTTCACTCGAAAGTCAATGCTTATTAACCAATGTTCAACGCGGAAGTACAAACGGGTTCGATAATTGATGTAGTGAAGCTCTCGTTGCCTCTTACCTGGGTGTACCTATACAATGGGCATTCCTGGTTGTAAACCTTTAACATTGGTTTTGCCTAGCTTTTCCTTTTCAATATTTAGTCCAGTTGATTTATTCTGCAATGGTTCTTCCGTCCGTGTCATTTGAATAATTATGCAATTCCAATAATGCGTGAGTTCTTTCAATTGATTGTTCATGCATTTTATTTTCAAAAATAAACGTTCATTTATTATATTTTGTCATTTTACCATTTTTACTTTTCAATTACGAAAGTCAATCTTCTTGTTAGTTTTTCCTTTCTATTGTTCATTTAATCTTTCGTTCGCATACATATATTTAAGGATGTTATTACTAATCATAAGAAAACACAACGATGTATAATCATAAGACATAAATGTAAGAATAACTTTGGGCTGTTTATCAAAGAATGGTATTTTGTTGTTTTAAACGTGTGTTTGTAGTTAGTGTACCATATGTATAATTTGTGTTTACTATGTTGAAATATCATCTTTGTCGTAATTTCATTAACCGGTGGTTAACTTTCATTATTAGACTTAACTCACCGACACAAATCGTTTTAACAAAACGTATATTTTGAAACATTATTTTTTAACGGTGACATGTTTTATTTGTATTTTTATTATGCTTGTAAGTACTTCATACTTGTTTGCCATATACCCAAAATGATGTGAAAATGAGATGAACCGATTAAATACTTAATGGACGAATGTTTCGAATGCCATATGGCGGAATATTTCACATTGATGATGTAGATGATTCACATTTAACAACAGTATATTTTTCGGTTTTCCGTACGCAACAAGAAAGATAGGTTATCGTCCAGTATGTGTGGTCTTCACTTTCAGATCACTCGCGTTCTATTGAAACCAGCGTTTAAGGAATTAATCCAATTCCTTGTCCTGTATACATGTTGTTCCAAAAACAAAATGAGTGCGTAAGCAAGTATCCGGTCTTAGTCAGGGTCGGTAATGCGGACAATACCCAAAGAACCTCTTTAAATACCCAGGGTTCCATCTCAACTCGGTACCCAACACCTAGAGGTTGCAAGTTGAGTAGCCAAAGAAAAAATGAAATATAACTGAATTTTAGGTACATCTGTGTGATCAAAATCAAGACTGCCTTTAAAAGTAATAATGGATGTAAACTTTGAGACTCGATGTATTTCGTTTGATAATATTTAATAATAGTTACTATCTAAAAAGTATTTGAACATAAATGCATTGTACGAGAATAAACCACACATTATATAAAATCTTCCTTTTACATTTATTTGCATATGCGTATTATAAAATTAGTTTAACATTAGTGAAAATCACGTAGAGTACAAAATAAGCTACATTGTTGTATTTACTAAACAAAAATGCGAAAATGTTTTTAAACAACTCTAGCAATTACCGAGTAGCTACAATGAAAAGTTGAAGAAAGCTGTTTGCATGCCATTCTGCTATATTGCAACACTTTTGCCACATATTAATATATTAATGAACATATTTGTTAGACGTAAACATGTTGTATGTTACCACTAATCCAAACGGCACCTTTTTTGCAGACTTTTCATATTTTTTACACCCCATACTTAGTTGAGTTTCTCCATTAGTCCAACGTTTCGATTTACTTAATAAATTTTTCTTAGCATGAAATAATGTCATTCGAACATTCTTATTTTCGTAGGAAATCATGTTTGTATTTTATAAAACGAAGATTTTAATGCAAGTGAAGTAAGTGAAACTTTCATTTACCTCGATGCAGTTATGCAGAAAATATTATATAAGATTATTCGATTGAAATACGCAATTTTATAAGCTGTGACAAATATATTAGCAAACAAACCTGAGCCGTTCAAGTTATTGAGTAAGATTGTAAAAAAGTGAGTGTATTACTCGTTTATGTATAAAATAAAACATCAAAAAACAGAACAAATAAATAAAGTTATAATTTAAAACAACAACAATATCATGATTTATATAGACAACGACAACGATTTCTGTTACTATTTTTATATTCTATATTATTATTATTATTATTTTTTTTTTTTATTATTATTATTATTTTTATTATTATAAGTAATATTCTAAGTATTATGATTAGTATTATTGTTATTTTTATTATTGATATTATTTGATAATAGTAAATCATTTCAGAAATAATAATAGAAATAATATAACATATACCCAGAAATCACAGTTATATCACCGTGTGTTCTAACACGGTTTCGCTAGTTTGAAACACAATACGTACATTGATGTTCGCGTATACGAGTATACGAGTGTGTGTTTTTAATTTCACGCAATTGTTGTAAACATTACAAAAGTTCTTCATATGTAAATTATTACGCACGAAATTACACACAAGTTTTCCTAAAAACTCTATTGCACGACAAAGATCATAAACTCGTGGAAATGATGCAATTTTAACTGTATCATCATCATCATCATAATTATCATCATCACCATCATCATCATCATCATCATCATCATCATCATCATCATCATCATCATCATCATCATCATCATCATCATCATCATCATCATCATCATCATCATCATCATCATCATCACCATCACCATCATCATCATCATCATCATCATCATCATCATCATCATCATCATCATCATCATCATCATCATCATCATCATCATCATCAACGTCATCGTCATCGTCAACGTCAACGTCAACGTCATCGTCATCGTCATCATCATCAGCATCATCATCATCACCATCATCATCATCATCATCATCATCATCATCATCATCATCATCATCATCATCATCATCATCATCATCATCATCGTCATCGTCATCGTCATTATTGATTTCCATCGTCACCACCACCATCATCATCGCCATCATCGTCGTCGTCATCACTATTATCAATATCATCGTCGTCATTAATATCACCTTCATCTATAATAAGCTACAAATAATAAATAAATATGTTAGATCACATGTATACATTGTGGCACAAATTCCCTTGGCAACGGACCTTAATCCTCCCACGAATACGTTTCTGATTCCACATCATTACCTCAGGTTGATTTAAGCTATTTTGATGACGGATCTTTGTTGATCACCAATCCAGGCACTTATAGTAAAGCATACGTTATGATAGAAAGCGCCCGATATCCAATAACGTAAAGCATAATTTGACAGTGCGTTATCAGGATGATCTCAAATCGTAAGGGATTATTGCTCCATTCTGTCTTAAAGCGGAAGTTTTTACAACCCCTGCTTAATAGTGCACTGTACATTTGTTCGTGTCTATGCATTGTTTTAAATCTTCATGTACATGTTGCGTTCAGAGTTATAGTGAATAATGTTGAGCAAAAGTTTATTCAATCCAAACCCATTTCACGATCAGCGTCAACAAAACTTTTACGGAGATTTTGATCGCATAATTATTAAATTTGGAACGGAACAAAAATAATGGCACTTCTTTAACTTTACACAAAAAGTTAATTGCCTGTACCACATGTTTATGCGAACGTGAGCTACAATCTTTATGACCTGTGTTTATAGCATGTATTCACCAATAAAAGCCGAAAAATCATGAATGAAACTCAAATAATATTTACTACATCAGATAAAATTCTTCTCGCACCACGCATGCCGATTTAAAAGTCGGTTTTGTGGTTCCGTTGTGACGAAACGTGAAGGGTTTTAACTGTTATAAGTATCTATTCTTCCCAAGTGAAATTTTGGGTGACCGAAAAGGGAAACTTGGCATATGTTTATATGTGAGTTGTGTAAAAAGTCGATACAAAACATTCGATCCCTTGATTATATAGTCATCGATAAGAGAGTGAGGCTTTTTTAATTTTAGAAAATATGAAAGTCCAAGCTCACAGTATAAAACAAATGAAAACACTCAGAGGGTTAAACATTTAATGTTAAAGTTACTATTGAATAAAATTAGACATTTTATTAACAATTCTTTTGATAAAAACATTACATAACATATGTTGTATCCTCCAATTTTGTATAAAAAGGCATAACCTTAATGAAAATGGATTCAAAATGTAAGTGACAAACATACGATAAAAATACAGATAAGGATAAAAATAAAAATAATTAAAAATAAATAAATCATAATAATAACTTAATAATAATAATAATAAAATAATAATACTAATAATAATAATAATAATAATAATTATAATGATAATAATAATAAAAATAATAATAATAATAATAATAATAATAATAATAATAATAATAATAATAATAATAATAATAATAATAATGACCGAGGAATAACTAGTATCGAGTTCCCAGAAACACTTTACCAAGACTTATCAATCAAAACATTTTTCTCTCTTTTTATAGCTTTCCTTCTGGTGGCTCTCGTATTAGTCTCCGTCGTTGTCAGCGTCGTGCACACGGCATCAATTAACAAACGGGCGGCGGGTACGCCGGAGCCTTGCTTCGCGGTTGCCACAGTCGGCCCAGTTTTACCGGCGAACTTTGCGGAAACGATCACTGACCTGAAACTGAGGGCGCAATCTGTTCAAACCATGTCTCTGGACATTAAAACATGGGTGAGTTTTTTTGTTATTTGTTTGTGTATTTTTGGAAGGTTTATTTGAGTTGTTGTGGTGTATGCATTTCTTTTATGAGGATAACCCCACAGTTGTAGTCGCTATCTTTTGTAAAAAAAAAAATCTAGTCTTAAACAACACGTTTTGCATAACGTACGTATTAGCAATATTAACTTTATTTTGATTTTGTTAAATAGTATATATGTTCATAGTTGAAAACGACACTACTTATTATTGCGTTGATCAAACACTTTACATGTGTGTGGAAGTGTGCATCAAAGGTTTTTTCAGTATGGAAACATGAAATGAAATATGACATGTATAAATAAAACAAGGAAATTCAAGTATAGCCACGCGACACTTGTTTCGCATCCGATGCGAGTGTTGATTAAATGAACTTTAATAGTAAGTGGTACCTCCTAGTTACTTATGTACCACTTAATCCGCTAAGCGTGCCGAAATCACTACTATTCTCAAGTATGCGTCTTTCGCCGTTTTTACAGGATATACTGGCATATTGATAAACTCACAATTTGGGGATACACATTTTTTTCTTCGTTAAAACGCTAAAAACTTATTTTTTTAAAGGCGCTGTTCAAAGTTATTTTGCGTGACTTAATTATATACATTACGATACGATTGTTCAAGAACACATAGAATTATAATCAGTACAGTCGATTGGTGTATAGCGGATTTTAGTGAGTAACGGATAGGTTAAACGTTTTTTGCAAAATACTTGTATTTATGTTCAGATTTATAGTTCTCTATGAATTGAATACAAAAAGCCTATAATTGATAAGTCGATTCATGTTTTTGTTGACGTGTTTAATGTTTACAATTGTTTCTTTTTTCGAAAGCAAAACAAGGTCACGTTTTTGTGACGACAGGAAAAGTGCAGACGAATGGTTTCTTGAATTTTGCAGATTTTGTTTGGTAAACATAATGTTCATTGATGTAATAGTTTAGTATTTTGTGTCCTTTACAAAAGTAAGAATGCTGAGAAACCAAATTGATGCGTACCATATAAAATAAGCATGAAAGCTGCAACTCGGGATTTAGTGAATAACGGACATGTGATGACCCATATTCGGGAATGTGGGGATTGTCTCAAAATAAATATAAACTCAATTGAAGTTGTCCAATACACATGTGGTTAGCGTGTGACTATGCTATTATATAGTGAAAACATTGTTTTTGATGAAAAATAATCAAATTATAACGAAAAATCGATTTATCTGAAAACATATTTTCACTATCAAATCTATATATCTATAACAAGGTTTTCAACTCAAAATGACCCGAATATATGGTGCATCGCTTTGAACAGCCATTACTTCATCAATTGTGCAGCGATTTCCATAAACTTGTTCTTATTAAACGCAGAAATGAATTCCCTTTCTGGAAATGTACATATATTGCAATTATTTTGTACAAATGCTGTGTCAAATTTCAAGAAATAACACGATACAAATGTAATCCGAGAAAGACCTAAGCGATCCGGTAATGGCTGAATCAGTGTACCATGAAATTCGCGCTGTAAACAAATAACTTTTTTCGGAAATTTAAAACCACTGGCATGTTTCAATAGGAAAGACATGTGTCTATCTAGGTTTAATGGTTTAATTACTGAATGCATGGTGTTTACGTTGCAATTAGACTCAAAGTCCTTAGCTATCCGATATACACCAATCGACTGTACCCTACACCACCTTTCCGATCACCGATGTACATGTATGATGCTTTTAAACTACGAAATTCAAACGCAACTCGGTCATAGGACACGCCCCATGATTATACGTTTATTGATGACCATGTTGTTTTTAATTACAGCTCACGACTACTTCAACACCAGGGGCGAATCCTCTAGTTCAATCACAATCGTTTCTTGCCAACTACATGGACACGTACCATTTCACTAACGACCCATCGCTGAACGGTTCCGTGGCTGATGCTGCTGCTAATGTAAGATGATTTTCGTTTTTTTATATAAATAATTTTGATTGACTTATAGTTGTTTTGTTATTTATTGTAAACATTAATTAAGATTCGATTGTTGAACACACGAATCGATTTATTGATTTATATATTAAATAATGATTTATTCCTTCATTCATTCCTTCAGTAATTAAATAAGTCATTCATTCATTCATCCATTCCTTCCTTTCTCCATTGATTGATTGATTGATTCATTCATTAATTTATTATATCATTAATTTATTAATTGATGCATTCATTCACCAATCATTCATCCGTCCGTGTGAGTATTTATTTGACAATAATATTTTTTCTTATCCACACCAATAACTTTTGTCATTAAGTTTGAACCAGCTATACTTTCATTTGGCGTAGGGCAGTTTCTATCCTAAGTGTCAGATCATTATGAAATTATTTCTTTCTGACGTGTTTGCAGTGTTTGACAATTTAATCGTGACATTTACTACTCGTATGATATGTTGGCATTTTTCTTTAAAATCTTGAAAAGCAAGCTCTTTCTTTCCGAATAGGAGAGAATTACTCATGAAAGAAACTTATACAAATAAATATGTGTAAGGGATTCTAAACGGACAATTTTAAGTAGATAGTTATTCATATGTGTAATGCACGTAACATTTATTTCCTTGCAAATAATTATGCACATATTGAGCACAGTTTCATGTTACAATTTATTTTTTACGGCAGAAAATGGTCAAACAACCCAATGGTTGTAATTGAAAAGGGCATTTATTTAAAATCAATAAAATAATCAGCCAATAATATATGTAAATAAAATGTAATACGCAATTAAAAGTAAAAATATAATATTCGTGAGCCGCTTAAAAAGGGCTTACAAAAATATCTTTCCTTAACATAACTTGCATCGCTACCTCAAGTAATCATTTGCTGAAATTGTGCGTTCAGTTGTTACTTTTAGGCATTTTCCGACTCATCGAGATAGTTCCGCGAAATCAGCTATATTTTCTATGTATTGTAAGCACTTAAGTATACACTTGTTCAATGTCGCGTAATCGTTCATAGTTCATGGACGACACGTAGTTACTAACAATGTTCGATACTCTTAAATTACCAGTGTGTAGCCTATCATTCGATATCTTGTCATGCGCATAATGCCAAGATGACGAGTTTTGCATTAACTACCATTTTCTCGTGCCGCGCATGGGACAATTCGGTCCCTCTCTATTTATGTTAATTTCTCTGCATAATATATGATAAAATATTCAACAACACCACATATCAGTTTCTAGTCCAATTTAATGTCTAACATACTTAATATTTTCAGTTATACAAATACGTTGCGATTGCTACATGATTGTGTCTTTCTCGATCCGTACGTCTCCAAGTCTAAACGCTAACTGCCCTATTCACCTCTAACATTTGCCCCATGAAACTCTGTAATGAATCCTATTGGTCAGTGTTCTATGCGTGTTTATTTCTGATACACTATTCAAGTATGCACACGTTAAACAGCGTTGCGATACCAATAAATAATGCAAATACAGCCTAAGGCTTGTGTCAACAGCATTGTAACCCCTTTGTTGTTAAACATACACCAGATCCAAATATTTAATCTTTTGACCGTCATGCATACTCGCCACTGATATACTTGTCAATATTTCGTACATAAAGAAAACCCAAATATTTCACCCAATTTCTCATCATTATTTGACATTCAAGCTGTGTTGGGGTTTATTTGATTCAACCACGTCGCGCGCTTGACTGGGCTTCGTATACTGTAAATCAACAGTGCGTGTAATTAAGCACTGAAATCATGTTCAAAGAGAAATATACTGCATTCAGCAATAAATAAAGAAGGGCAAGGGTTGATATTATTTTTTAATTGATACATGATCGGTTATTCACATCGATTATCGGCAATTGTGTTTCCGTTTTTGTTGCTGTTATTGTTCTGCTACTGTTATACAAATATATAGTAGTAAAGCCACATTTTATTCTTTCGCGATTATTTCGCACGAGTTTTATACGCCTATTTACTGTTTGTTTTCGACAGGCAATAGGAGCTCTTCAAACCCACTTTAAACTCTTAACGGAGGTGGCGAATTACATCACGGACACCCGGAAGTCCGACAAACTCGCAAATGACGTCAGCATGGGTATCCTTGTGTATAAACTGGAGTCGCTAGAGAGCCGAGTTTTAAGCGCCGCGTGCTCCGTTCAGATCGCGCTGAGAGCGAAAGGAAGTGACGTCACACCGTTCGAGCCAAAGTTGGCTCAAAGCTATTTTTCTATCGCAGAGCCGGTGTGGAGGGTCTACATCGTTATGAACGACAGCGCACGACTATCTCATCCTTACCTCACATCCGTTTACGAGCAAATTTTGGCGGTCACTTCGAATGCCACGAGTTAATGTTGGATACGGAGCGCCGTGATTTGATGGTGCATTAATGATCTTGCTCACTAATCCGAATTCTCGTTTGTGAATTCAATTTCTAAAAGGATTTGTTTGGCGGAAGATGTTTGATTAACTTGATGTTTTTTTCTCACTTGAAACTATTAATTTTTACTTGAATCGTGTATTTATTTTTTTTCTTTTCGTTTCTATTTGACACCTGTCACAACATCCAACACCTCAATGATAAATTAAAAATTTAAATAGAAGTTGTGAAAAAATAGAGGAAATTTGTTGGATTCGGTGGATAATCTATTTTAATTCACGAGTGGTCATGGAAAATATAATTTTTCTATGATCACGAGTGAATTATAATCGATATTCCACAGAATCCAACCAATTTTTCTTTTTATTTTATGCTTTTTTACCGTTTATATACATTATTTAATAGTTTAACTAAAGAATTTCGCTCGGATAATAACGTCATTTCGTCAAAAAATGACATCATTTCACAGTTAATAGTGAACATTATCGATAATTTTCACTGTTAATTTTCACTATTTGAAATAGTGAAATTATCAGTTCTAATTAACTGATATTTAACTATTAACCACAGGAAAGCATAATATAAATAGTTGATAATTTATTCTATATTGGCAAATTATGGCAATTTATTCCAAAAACGAAAAATTGCAAATGTGAATTCGATAGGACAAAACATATTTACTAAAAGAAATTATTACTTGAAACTGTTTACTTACTGCATTGATCAAAAGTTGTCATGAACAAAGATCATTTACATTTTGTAAATATTCATCATATTTATTATTTGTTATGTAAGTTGTTTACTTACATGTGTTATTGGAAATGTCGTACCAATGTCTTTCAAAACGGATATTAGCCACTTGTTGAATTGTTATATTGTTACTTATGCAGTTGTGTATGGGTTTGTTATTTACAGTTGCATAACGTATTGCATCATCTGCGCGAATTTTGCACATTTTTGTTGCACATATTTTTTCTAGAGTTGACCTGTTTCTTAAAACTTTAAAAGTACAAAATAATGTGTTGTTCTTCCTTTTTTAATTAATTTAATCGTATTGAATTAAAAAAAAATGTTGTTGACATAATTAAACATTAACATTCAATTGATTTTTTATCACTATACAAATTTAATCAATGTGTCTAAACTGGAGTCGCTAGAGAGCCGAGTCTTAAGTGCCGCGTGCTCCGTACAGATCGCACTCAGAGCGAAAGGAAGTGACGTCACACCGTTCGAGCCAAAACTGTCTGAGCGCTATTTGTCTATCCCAGAGTGTAGGGTCTACATCGTACTGAACTACAGCGCGCGACTATCTCATCCCTACCTCACTTCCGTTTACGAGAACATTTTGGCTGTCACTTCGAATGCAACGAGTTAATGTTGGATATGGAGCGCTGTGATTTGATGGTGAATTAAGGATCTTACTTTCTAATACGATTTGTTTTTTGTGTTTCCGATTTTCTGAAAGCAGCCGTTTTGTACCAACGTCTTTCAAAACGGATGCTAGCCACTTGTTGAATTGTTATATTTATACTTATGAAGTTGTGTAGGGGTTTATTATATATTTTTACAGATGTTTTACATTATATTCGCATTTTGCACATTTTTGTTACACATATTGTTTTCTGAGTTGACATGTTCTCCAAAAGTTTAAAAGTACGAAGGAATGTGGTGCTCTTCCATTTTTAAATAAAACATGTTTTCCACGTTAAATGGTAACAGTAGATTGATATTTAATAACTATAAAAATTAAATCAATAACACAACAAAATCTGGTTGGAGGAGCTATTTGTTTTAATTCATTGCTGTTTGATTAAACAAAAAGTGACATTGTGATATTCGCTTAAAATTTACATGTTATAATCTGCTTAATAACGATGCTTTCACATTTTTGCCGTACATAAACTTCACATTTTGTCAGTTGTATGCATCGTCATTGTTAAATGAAATTGCGCATATTTATTTGTGTAGATGCGGAACTATGTAATTAAATATCATAACTAGCTGTAATGTAATTATCTACACTTCCAATTTATCATAAAATGTTGTGTAAAATTTTCCCTACGTACTAAAACAGTTGTCAGTTTTGCTACTTGTATGTTGTTCTGTGTTGCTGTTTTGTTGTTCTTCTTTTTTTTTAAGTGACATTTTCATAATTTGGTTATGAATAAAAATGTTTTCTCTACAATACCTCATTTAACCTCATTCAGTAGAATCAGTCTTTAAAAACATATAATAACAGATGTTCAAAATTCAGCATTTCAAGAAATATTTTTCTCTACTTGGAACAAAACACTTTTAAAGAGAATAACAAGACCATATTAAGCAAATGATAAATATTTTCCATAAAATATTAGATTCAAGGTTTCTAACTGAAACGAAAATAACTTTTTTTTTCACTAACATCAATACAAAAAAGGTAAATATTGTTTGCATTTTACTAAGGATATTTAATAACAGAAACCTCCCGCATCACTATTCATTATTCTTCAGTATATATGTTAAAACTAATTAAGCAAATGTGATCGACTATAGTAAAAATGAACAAAAATTAAACAAGGAATTTCAAACAAATGAACGGAAAATAAGTGTCGGTTAGTCTTGTTGTAGCAAACAACGTATATGACTTGTATTGATGATAGTTGTAATAAACACGTTACGTTCATTATCCGTTTTGCAGATTTTTGTAATAAACACGTTACGTGTATGATCGTATTGCTGATTGTTGTAATACACACGTTACGTGTATGATCGTATTGCTGATTGTTGTAATACACACGTTACGAGTGTGATCTTATTGCTGATTGTTGTAATACACACGTTTCTATGTATTACGTTTCGTTTAGGACACCTTACAAACCGTTACTGTTCTCTTTTACAGATCTGATGTTTTCATAGCTTTACTCTAGTTATTTTTAAAAATAATGTATAGCACATCATTTGCTGCGTTTATATTCAATGAATACATATTGAATGCTTGTGCGTAGAGAGTCGTTCTAGTTGTTCTACAGTCCGCACAGCATAATCACGGATCTCTTTAAACGAGGCTTTGGATAAAAGCGGGAAGTGTTGTCCCTGATAAGCCTGTGCAGACTGCAAAGCCATAACTTCGGAGACATTTCACGCATATGCATTAAGCCCGGTTTGTCCAGATATTTATTGTAGAGTTTCTAAGGCATTGAATATCACTGTAATTGCTGGTCAAAACCTGACCATTTGATGCAGGAAATACTTAAGCCTATCGAGATATTGATTTTGATTTGATTATTACATAATGTTTTTTCAGTTTTTCCTGCAATAGGGTAACCTCAAAAGTTATGTTGCATAAAGATTTCAAAGACTTTTGTCCTTAAAAATAGTTATTTATGTGGGAGATAACATATATAATGCAAATAAAAACAAGTTCAACAAAAAACGTTTTGCCGACGAACATACCATAGTTTTGGAAATTTTATTTGAAAAAGGGCCTATTTGAAACTTTTTTAACGAATAATCGCAAATTTCGAATACTTTAATGCAGCTTTTTATATTGAATGTCAAACTTCCTTACGTTAATAAATAAAAAAAGAAATACAAAATCAATTGTTTTAACGCATGTGTTTTGGCTGACAAATCTTAGTATTTTTATTGGATACTGCCATTTTGTAAGTATGTCATTTAATGCTTATTAGGCGTCTTAAGACCGGGGAGCATATATAGATTAAATGTAACAAAATCAATTATCGGGTTTTAATATGATTTTTTGTGGGTGGGATAGGATAGGGGCGGGGTTCCACAAGAGGGGCCAGTTTTATTTTTATTTTTATATTGAAGTGAATCTTTATTCGTTGTTTTAATACTTTATATATATATACTTGTAGAAAGAGTTCACACATATGCATGTAAAAGATTTATGTTAGCACTAATGTACCTGTTAATAATGCTATTTTAGGTGATTGTGGCAGATATTTAGTACATATTTATTCATCAATGAGAGTTATATAATAGTGGTTACGGATATTGTATACGCCTCATTCCCGTCATATAAATAAAAGCGCTGAAGGCACTGAAGTGGTTCGTTATTGCATAATCTTATACGCAACTCAGGTTTTAAAATTATGTTTAAGCTTTTTATATCGCAAGTTTGAAATGAACACAACCAATTCAAATTTATAAAGAGTGTGTCTTAAAGCACAGGTCGAGATGTGTGTGCACTGTTTATCCTCATATTAATGTTATAGAGATAACTTAGACAAAATAACAACAGTATGTCTATTTTTTCTCGCAATTGGTTGCTGCACTTGAAACCATCTTTAGAATTTTGGTTGCCTTGCTAAAGAATAACAAGCATAGATTCATGTACATGTTGTGTAATGTGTTTCTAATACTTTATCTATTTTCTTTACATTATTTAGCAACAAGTTTCCGACATGACAGACTTTTAATGCATCATGACTTGTTGTGAGCCGGAATTGAATTATTTCCTAGGCCTTATTGATATACAGTCGCCAATTTGTATTCTATGTTTAATTGGATTGAGTTGTTTAAGCTTTGAAAAAGCTAGTTGCCCTGCGCTTTAGCCCAACTGTTACCAACTTTTGAAATTGAGTTTCCATGGCTTAAATCTACTGGCCCCAGGCTAACAGGCAACCACTAAACCTGTAAGTTATTCGTGATATAAGATCTGACAGTGTATTGAACTCATTCAATCTACTACTATTACTACTACTACTATTACTACTACAAAATTAAACGATTTAATAATTTGGAGAGTTCTGTTGTTGTCGTTATTTTTTTCATACTTCGATGATTGCTTAAACATATAAAGTATAAAATACATATCTCATTGTATGAGCCAGGATGGCCGAATGGTCTAAACGATAGACTGTTATTCCAGGGGTCAGTGGTTCGAGCCCAGTTGGAGGTTTCTTTTTTAATTTCATTCTTTTTTGTAATGGAGCTTTTAGGATCCGATGTTTACATTTATCAATATTAAGCAATAAATGACAAACTGTGAAAAGGTTCCTTTTAGATGTTTACTTAAACTGCCACAAGTTAAAAATTTAGAACTCATTGGTTGTTTATTTGAATTGAAGGTGATTTTGTATATTTGCCTTGTCGGCGAGGTAACTTTGAAGTTATTATCAAATTTATCATATTGTTGTTTTTTCAAATCATTAATAAAAAAGATAACTTAAGCTTCATTTTGGGAAACCAAGGTTAAATGCATATGCATTAATTGTCATCCCAATACCAGATACTCTCTTTAAACGAAAAACACCATACAATCAGAAAGCGTCGTCCTTCAGTGTGCACAGGCTAATCTTTGACATGCATTAAGCCCCGTGTTCCCTGAAAGCAGCCAATATGTAAAGATTTCAATGATACACTGGCCAATGTCGTCCTACGAGCTTTTAAACACTAGACTGGCAAATTTCATCGCACAAGCTGTTAAACACTTTCGATTACATACACACTCTGCTTTCTGCAGTGTACCGGTGAAGTACAAACAGGCAGATGCGGTTGTTATCGTTCCTAGCGTAGCTAACAGCTGACTTGTAAAACTCAATCTTAATAGTGCTATGAAATGTTGAAATGCTTTGATGGCATTGGAAAGGTGAATTGGGCCTTCTCATAACGCATTCACTTGCAATCCATAGGGTTTGGATATGTGTGGGAACATCAAGAGGTTGTTAATAAACCATTGTTCTTGCATACTTATGCTCAACGATTGAAAGATATTTTTGTACAGCAGTAGATTGAAAAGTGTAATAGTTCCCGAAACTTAAAACATACAATGGATTTAAAATTAACTTTGATTTTGAGTTATATTAAAAAAAATACAATTCGTTAATTTCGAAATGCATATGTATGCTTTC